>NW_024386083.1:0-36859 GCF_016835505.1 Polypterus senegalus | reverse complement strand
GTGCAGTTTAAAATTTGAAGTGGACACCGCACTCGGAGTGAGGTTGAAATTTCCCCCCACCGGATGCCGTTGAGTGTGCCCACTCCCAAGGCCCTAAGTGTGCATTTGTGTGGAATGTTTTTTGTGGAAGTGTTTAATGTGCAAATAAAATTGGGGTGTAGGCTGCCACAGGACTGCGGAAACGGACTTACCCACACCCCAAGGCCCTATGTGCATGTTTGTGTGATGATGTGAAGGAGCAGGAGGAGGGAAATGTCTGAGGATGGGGAGGAACGGCTGAGGGGCCTGAGCCCTCCAGGGAGCCAGCTCCCCTACTGGCCCCAATAGGCACCTCCGTTCCCAAAATCCACCCGGGGACGGAGGCCCCAGCCTATCTAGCCATGGCCCAAGCAGCAGCATCACAGAGCCCCACGGAGTCTGAGGCCACCAATCCACACCACCCCAGCAGAATATTTACTCCCATCCCCACATTTACTCAACATTCAGATTAAGTAAGACATAAGACACCCAGGATAAAGCTGGATCCTCCCCCTCCCCCCCATGGTGGAACTGCCGCACGTTCCGGCCCTCTTCCCTGCAGCGTACATGCCAGGACCCAATCCCCAAGGCCCCACCCATATCCCCATCCGGGACGGCCGCCCCAACCCTAAGCCACCAGGCCCACACCCAGACCAACCCAGGGGCATTGCAGCCACTAGGCAGCGACCGCAGCCACCGTCAAGACCCCCTAAGGCCCACACACAACCACCAGAAGCCCACCCCGAGGTAACCCAAGCACCACCAGAGTCGGGCAGCAGCCCCCCAGCCCAAGACCCCCCTAGTGAACCCACCCCAGGGATCCTCCAGATACTCCAAGCTCAGACTCTCCACCACATCAACCACAGCATCCCGCAGGACCATATCAATGACCCTCCATCATCGCTATGTGATGGAACCGATCAAAGGAGCCCAGAGAGATTGATTTGAAGTGTAATATGATCCAATAAAAGATTTCTATACTGGTTAATGCAAAGATTATCTTTCTTTTTCCAGTTTATGAGGATAGTTTTCTTAGCGATGCATATGGCAGTGAGAACCACGTGAACCAAATTTGTTTCAATCGGGACATCCTCTAGGTTCCCCAGCAAGCAAAATGAGGGGGAAGTTGGGATATCACATTTCAGACACTTTGACAGGTCTTCACATACTCTATACCAGAATCCCTGAACAGGTGGACATGACCACAGTGCGTGGATATAACTGTCAGGAATGTTGTCTGTGCAGTGTGTGCAGGTGTCAGATGGCACAAATCCCATCCTGAACATCCGATGACCTGTATAGTGTACTCTGTGTAGAATTTTGTATTGAATTAGTTGTAAATTGGGGTTTCTGATCGTTTTAAAAGTTTTTAAACAGGTTTGGGACCAGAAAGTCTGATCAAAGCTAACTAATAGATCCTCCTCCCATTTGCCTATAGGAATTGCTATTGTATCATCTATTTTGGTCAATGTTTTATATACTTTAGACAGTAATTTGGGGTGTTTGAGATTACAGAAGTCTAATACCCTTGATGGTGTTTGTAATTCTACTTTAAGCTTAAATTTTTCTTTAACTACTGATTTAATTTGGAGATATTCTAAAAATCTATTCTTGTCTATCCCAAATTGGGAGACTATTCTGTTAAATGGAATGAAATCCAATCCTTCAACTATGTGTTCCATGTATAGAATTCCTTTACTTTTCCAGTATGGGAGGTTCATCATTTTATTGTTTTGCAATATGTCAGGATTATTCCAGATGGGTGTGTCTGCATGGAATTAGTGAAGACTCCGTCATTTTTAGATATTCCCACCATGCTGTCAGTGAGGTACTGATATTAATACTTTTAAAGCTTTCATGCTTTCTTATTTTTGAGCTAATAAACGGTAGGTCCGAAAGCTCTATAGTATTGCAAAGTGTCTGTTCTACATCTAACCAGGACTCATCCAGCGGGTTATGTTGCAACCATCTTGGTATATATTGGAGCCTGTTGGTTAAGAAATAATGATAGAAGTTGGGTAGATCCAACCCTCCTCTATCTTTGGTCTTCTGTAGTGTTTTTAAGCTAATTCGTGGAGGTTTATCCTTCCAAAGGAATTTAGTGATGGAGGAGTCCAGGGATCTAAACCAATCAGATGATGGCTTGTTTGGGATCATAGAAAATAAGTAATTGATTCTTGGTAAAACCATCATTTTAATTGTGGCAACCCTCCCCATAAGTGATATCGGTAAGGATTTCCATCTAGCAAGATCATCTTCCACTTTCTTTAATAGTGGGATGTAGTTTAGTTTAGTTAGATCTGCCAGCCTGGGAGACACATGAATGCCCAGGTATGTAATATTCCCTGATTCCAATTGTGTATTAAGGGAATTGACAAAAGAGAAATTAATTGGAAGAACTGTGGATTTTAACCAGTTTATTGAATAATCTGAAACTCTTGAAAAGGAGTTTATTAGTTCAATTGCCTGGGAGAGAGAGGATTGAGAATTCTGAAGATAAAGTAACACGTCATCTGCATAAAGACTGATTTTATGTTCTATGTTCTTACACTTTATGCCTTTAATAACTGTAGTTTGCCTGATTGCTGCTGCTAGTGGTTCAATAAAGATAGCAAATAGCGAGGGGGAGAGAGGGCATCCCTGCCTGGTCCCCCTCTGAAGACAGAAGCTATCTGATGTTTGGTCATTTGTCCTGACGCATGCTGTTGGTGAACTGTATAAAATTTTAACCAGTTTATGAAGAAGTTTCCAAAACCAAATTTATGTAAAGTTGCAAATAAGAACTTCCAGTTAACTCTATCAAAAGCCTTTTCTGCATCGAGAGATAATATACTGGTTTCCATGTTTCTGCTATAAGAAAAGTCTATTAAGTTGAGTAATCTACGTGAATTTGTGGATGAATGTCTCCCCTTAATGAAACCAGTTTGGTCTGGATGTATTATGAAAGGGGTTACCTTCTCTAATCTTTTTGCAAGGGCTTTACAAATTATTTTCAGGTCAACATTAATAAGAGAAATTGGGCGATAGCTGGTAGGAAATATAGGATCTTTGCCTGGTTTTAACAGGAGACTAATGTTGGCTGAATTCATGTTTGGCTGTAGTCTACCATTTTCTTCTATTTCACACATCATTCTGAAGAATGTTGGCGCCAGAATGATCCAGAATTCTTTGTAGAACTCTGCTGGAAACCCATCTGGACCTGGAGCCTTCCTATTAGGCATGGAGTTAAGAGCTTCCTGAAGCTCATCTGATGTTAATGGCGAGTCCAGGACTGTAGCTTGGCTATCTGATAATTTAGGAAGTATTATCCTGTCTAGAAACTCATTGATCTCATTATCTGATGGGTTAATCTGTGGTGAGTACAAGGTTTTGTAAAAATCTCTGAAAGTGTTGTTTATTCTTTCAGGGTCATATACTATATTCCCAGTTGAGTCTTTAACAGCAGATATGGCAGTTTTCTCTTTGTTTATTTTTAACTGGTTGGCTAAAAACTTGCCTGATTTATTACCGTGTTCAAAGTTTTCTATTCGTAGTCTTTGTGCTAAAATTGTGTTTTTTTGTCAATAATTCCTTTAAGTTCTAGTTTACTTTTACGCAATTTGTTTTGTAATTCTTCTTCTGGGGATGCCTCTAGAGACTTAATGATTTCTTCTAATTCCTGAATACGTTTGTTTTCTATTTTTTTCTTATGTGATGAGAAGGAAATTATTTTACCTCTCATCACTGCTTTCCCTGCCTCCCAGAGAACAGATGCTGATGTTCCAGGACGGTCATTGTGTTCTAAATATAAAGCCCACTCTTTTTTATAATATTCCACAAAACCTTCATCTTTAAGCAGTGACGTATTAAACCTCCAGTTTTTACCTGATGGGATTGTTTTCTTATTTAACAGAGTTAAGGAAACTGGAGCATGATCGCTGACAACTATAGGGTGTATCTTTGTGTCTGAAATGTCCGCCAATAATGAGCTGATGACTAGAAAATAGTCCAAACGTGAGTGAGAGTGATGAACATGTGAGAAAAAAGTATACTCTCTACGGCTGGGATAAAAAGATCGCCATGCATCACAAAGCCCATAATCACTCATATACTGTTTGACTATATTAGTGGAATGTCCAAGTGTTCAGAGAGTACAGAGAAAAAATTATGAAAGAATGCGGGGTCATCTATGTTTGGACAGTATATGCTAACAATACATAAGCTTTGATTTTGTATAGATAGTTTTAGTATTATTAATCTACCATCTGGATCTGAGACTGTGTCCAATACTTTGAAATTTGTATTTTTGTGTATTAAAATAGCTACACCTCTTTGTCTAGAGTTATAGGCGGCAGAGAACAGTCTGGGAAACTCAGATGTTTTAAGTTCATCTGCAACTGTGGCAGACCTATGAGTCTCTTGTAATAAGACAACATCTGCCTGCAGTCTTTTAAGCTGATCAAAAATCTTTAATCTCTTCTCTCTAGAGCCAGTTCCATGAACATTCCAACTGACAAACCTTAGTGTACCCATAGTTGTGTGTGTGATTAGCTAATGTATGGTGCCTTCATGTGAGTTAGTTAAGTAAATAAATGTATAATTTAATCTGAAGAAAAAGAAAGAAAAAAAATATATATATATATATATAAATAAAAATAAAGCAATAAATAAGTAAATAAAAATATATGCATAATAATGCTAATAACAATAATAATATTATTAATGCTGATGATAATAATATTAATGCTGAAAATAAATAATAATAATAATGCTGATGATAATACTAATGCTGATAATAATAATAATAATAGTTCTGATAATAATACTAAAGCTGATAATAATCAGACAATAATAATAATAGCTAGTTTATAATAAAACAAAAAATCTTATAAGGAAAAAGAAATTCAGAATGTAGAAAATTAGGAAGTGATTAAGGGCCAAGTATTTGTTTTTATTTTTTAATGCGACACTCATTTTTAAATGTGCACTCAGCAGCAAGAAACAGAAGGTAACTAATACATCCATATACTGTACACTGTCACATAATATTAAAAAAAGAACTGGCTACAAGCAATATCATCATCTATAACCACAGATTATAAAACAATGGCAGAAAACAAATACCAGTTTCTAATATGTAGATAGAGGAGAGAAGTTAGGAGCACACGCTGACAGAGCGCATTGCTGCACCCACCACATAACAAATCAACTCAGGATCCCAGATTAAGACCCTAATGCAGCCATGCAATGGGTGACACCTCAGTACCACACTAGTTCAGATGGAATGGAACCAGTGTGATGTTTTTTATGATGGCTGGAGTGCCAGTTCTACCACTAACCCACATTTTTCCCTCCAGGTTGGAGGGCCGACTTGTATGTAGGGGCAAAATAAATTATAACATTTAGGAATCCTTCACTTTTAATTTCTTCTAAAGCAGGTTGCACATCTTATACATTTTTAATTTATTTGCACCTTGACAAGTAAATGCTTACATTTTAACAAAATGCTTCATGATACCATAAATAATTATTAGTTGCAGAGAAAGCTACGGAAGGGTACACTACAGTGTGTGTTATTTAAAGTAGGGTTTAAATTAACCAAGGTTATTAGCCCAGTTACAATCATCCAGTAATTTTCATCACAACCGACTACAAGGGTAAAAACATTGCATTAAATAACAACTCATTATTCTAAGAGGAACTGTGTCATTCAAATATTTCGTAACAGATCTGGCAAGAAATAAGCATCAAAGAATAAGCTGCGATCGATTAATATGTAACTCACAATTTTTTAATTTTCCTCTGATCAGTTTACTATTAATAAAGTTATTTCTTGCCTTAAGTAATAGTAAAATCTAATCAAATTAAATAAATCCATTAACCTTTGATTTATTTTAGAAGAAACTTAGCAAAAATATTTTTGACTTTGTGCAAACAAGTGGGTTGGTTAGCTCTTGTTTCTAAAGAAATCAGTCCCATGAAAAAAGCTGAAGTGCAAATAAAAATGAATGACCTGCTCCTCTTTTAGATATATTGCTTCATTTCATTACTAACTGTAAAATGAAAAACTGATAATAAACTGAAAATATCAAAATATTCATTCCTAGCTCTGTTACCCTTGTGGGGAATTTCTACATTCTCTCCAAGTGGGCTTGACTTTCCTTTAATTACTTCGGTTTTCTTCTAGATTGCAAATAGTTAAGTTTTAGGGTATTTAGTAAATCCAAATTATTTGTGTGACTGCTGATTATAAATTTCAATAACCTGTAAGAAGTATCTGGATGAGATATTTAGACAGCTGAGCTCATATTATCTAAATAAACAAGCTTGTTGGCACAGAATGGTCTCGTATTGTTTGCCAAATTAATTATGTTCTTATAAATTTCCGTTCTTACAGCAACTGTTGTTTTCATTACATTTTAGTGGTAGTCTGTTTTTCTAAATGCATATGTTTAAACAAAATTACAGTGGCAATTATTCTTTGAGCACAATGACAAACATGGTTTTCTGACATTTTAAGATATTAGTAGCCAGGGTACCTTTTGAATGCAGGTAATAGAATAATTGAAAAATATTTGCTATCTCTTGCCTTGCATGTACTTTCAGTGCATTTTCCTCTGTATTTGAGTGCATGTGAACGTCTCTTCACTCATGCTCCTTCTCTCAAGTGCGTTCCGGTAAAGTTTGTTTCCTAGACTCTGTTATTTTCAAGATGCCTTGCTTGCCTCCTTTCTGATTTCGCACTGTCTTTAAAGGCGTGTGTCCTTACTCCTCCTCATGCATTTCACACTCACACTTCCACTGTAAGAGATGGCTGACAGCTCAACCCGGCTGGGACGTCCTGGATATGGAAGGATGGGGAAAGGCAGCTTTTTTAGGGCGCTGTCTCCCCCAAGACGCTAGAGGGCAGCTCCCCTGGTTTACAGCAGTGCTCCAGATTCCCACAATGCACCATGGGACTTGGAGTTCTGTATCTCAGACCTTTTGGGTGCTGAACGAACCATGGAACATAAGGTATCTGCCTGAACTGGAAGTGCTGGCAGGTCATATGGGCGGAAGAACAGAAGCACTTCTGGGTTGGACAGTATAAAAACTTGATGAGCCAAAGTCAGGTGGAAGGTGGACAAAGCTTTCTGGTAGGTGTAGGGGAGAAAAGAAAGAAAGAAAGAATAATTGTAGTCAGTGTTGCTTATATACTTGTGGCTGTGGTGGTGCAGAGCACTGTGAAGAATTTAAAAAGATTAAAACGAGCCATGGTGGTTTTAACTTGTTCCCTCAGTGCCCGTCTGTTGGGTTTGAGAAGTGACAGTGCCCTCTAGTGTTCACAACACTAAAGCCAAACTGACCAACTAGATCGCTCAATGGGACTGGACACACAAACCTACGTGTTTTATTATATAGTGGATTGTGGCTGGAGGTGAAACACTGTACTCTTTCTTTTATGTGTTGCTGCTGTGTTTTAAACATATAAGTGAGCGAGTACATATCTGGAATTGGGTGACAAATTACCAATGTATGTTGATCATTCACCTTGGTTTGTTAATAAAATGATAATTATGGCACAGATGGCATATCTGAAAAGGGTTGCAAAAGAATACTTTGAGAGGAGATATTATGGAGAAATAGCATTCGTACTTTGAAAGCTGTTGAAAGTCTTTTAAGTGCTTAAGGCTTCAATTACTGCTGCTGTCCTTATTATATCAGTAGAAGAACTGACCCTATCATCAGTCAATTAATACAGCTTTTATTAATTCAATAGTTTGTCATCTTGTCCTAAGATTATTTCCAAATCTAAGCTTCTTATGTTCTGTCTTTTGTACACTTGACGATTAATTATGTACTTTATTGCTATTCATTTAAATATATTTTATGCAGATTGATTTTTGGATAAGAAATGCATACCAACTATATAAAAAAGACAGATACTATGAAATGTCCCTTTTACAATAGCATGTTTTACTATGGTCAAAAACATTTACCTAGAGCCTACTTATATTTTGCAATAACTAGAAATGTGAAATTTGTTTGTCCAAATGTGTTGTGCCAATATGTGACATATTTTGTCAAAGTCTTATTCATCGTAGATTGGTTTGAAATGTCAAGATGCTTCCAAGTACCAAGTAAAAGTAACATAATCTTTTCAGTGATATGCATTATTTCTGTGCTGTGTGTCCCAACATATTACCATACATTTTATTTTGAACTAGCTGAAATACCCAGCATTGCCCGGGAAGAAAATAAAGTGTTTTTTTTTAATTGTTTGAGAAAAATATAATTAAAAAAACACAACTTTAAAAATAAAAATAAATTAACAAACAATGAAGTCTCACTAATGTGCTTATCTTGCAGTCTTGTATGTATGTTATCATCCAGTTGACGCTCGGAACCGGCCAGAAAGAAAGTTCATTTTTGGGTGATTATTGCTGTGTGCTTTGTGTCGTGTTTGGAACTGTCTTTATTTATGTTAAATAAACGTGTGGCTTTTATAAAGATGTGGTCTCCGACTGGTGGTGTCCGGGCAAGTCTCACAATAGCGCCCGGTGAGCTGTGAGCTGCCCGGTACCCCAGTCGGCCACACACACGTCCTGTAGGGAGACAGTCAGCACACGCACCGTGGACGTCCCGCGAATCGCCCAGTGGCCGTCAGAGATTCTCCAGAGGGCTGTCTTCCATTCCGAGGGTACTGAGGAATGCCAATAGGACAAGGAGAAGGGATTCCCAGTGTTTGTCGTCGCGGAGGGACTGCAGTAGGCACAACCACTAACGGGTCGGAGGAGGTTGCCTGGACTCATGTCACTGTCTGGGGTGTGCATATCTGGTCCATGGCGGGACAGCCTCGCTAGAGGAAGGGAGGATCCGCCACGTCTCCAGCAGCCAAGGCAGAGGGATGGCAGCGAGAGTTGCAGTTCCCTCGGGAGAGGCAAGATGGCGAAGACCGGAAGTTCGGCCTGTGACAGGCGAGGGATTGGACGGTATGTGCCGTGTTCCCGTCAGTGATTGGTTAAAGACGGGACCGGTGAGCGTCCATCCTGAGCAAGGGGAGGGTCCAGTGGAACCGGGAAGAAAGCTCCAGTGTGAACAGCTGGTGAGTGGGACTGATTTAAAGGTAAGTCCTCCACTGGCTGATACTGTATTTCTACCTGCAGCTCCAAAGGAATTGGAGAGGATGCTTCGGTTAAGGCAGATGGTGCAGCAGATGGAACACGACCTCCATGTCTGTATAGACAAGCTGGAGGGGAAGGTGGTCGCGCCACGTCAGACCTTACATCATGAGGAAGAGAGGCGCGACACTGGAATCTTTGGCCGGAGGATCGTGGCGGTAGAGGTGAGTAATACCAATACCGTAAAGGAAAAGGAGGCGTGGCGAACCCATCCCAGGATCGAGTGGTTCCGGGGACTTAGTAGCTGCATCTCCAACAATGGAAACGAAGCGAGATGTTGATCGCTTGGAAGGGGTGGAGCCAAGACGCCAGCTAACAAGTGCCGTGGGTCTTAGTGCTCAACCGCCACAGCCAGCATCAGTCTTGCATCTTTCTACAAGGGCGCAGATGGCAAGGGGTCTTTTCCTTTTCAGTAGGGAGACCCAGGCTGTCAGAATGCCCCAGAGAAGCAGGAAGAATCGAAAGGGGAAAGCCGGTTCTTCCTACAAAGGGAGATGTGAGCTCACGGAGTGTGATACGTCATCCAGTCCGCGTGCAGAGGGAAGCTCCAAAGTCGGCAAGGGCGAACCCAGTATGTACCCCGATGAAGGGGAGTGGATCACACTGGGCGGGTGCGAGGTTTCGCAACCAGGGTGCTGGTAAACGGGGAGTGTTGGCCCTCTGTCAGAGATAAAAATGCCAGACAGTGGCGTAAGAGCAATGACTCCGCCTTTGTGTCTATTTTTATTTTTATAGGACCAGGACCTTGGAGATGACAAATTATGCCCGCTTCGGCTAAAGTGTACACTCGCGGGAATGGCTGCTACGAAGGACTGTTCTTCGCTAGCGATGGGGCAGTGTCACAGATCGCTGGGGTTCTTACCCAGCCGGGATGCCTAAAAGGACCAGAAGGGGGCAAGAATAGCTTCCGGGCCACGAGGGGGCAACCGCCCTGGAATAGGAAAGGACCACAAGAAAAGATTATAACCCATTGGGACCCGTGGCCACCGCCAGAGGGCGCCTTAAACCTCAAGGGACCTGGAAATAGTTACTTCCGCCACATTGACAAGATGGCGGAGGAACCTGCCAGGGATGCCGGAATGCTTCCGGTGCAAAGGGCAGCACTTCTGCCACACCAGGAAGGGCTGCCGGATGGATGTCAAACGCCTGGAGCACATCCGGGCAGGAATAAAAGGGGCCGCCTTCCAGCAATTAGGGAGCTAGAGTCGGGAGAGGGAGCAGGACGAAGCTCCCAGGAGGAGATTGACGGCTAAGGACTAAGAGAAAGAAAGTTCATTTTTGGGTGATTATTGCTGTGTGTATTGTCGTGTTTGGAACTGTCTTTATTTATGTTAAATAAATGTTTGGCTTTTATAAAGATGTGGTCTCCGGGCAGATAGATAGATAGATAGATAGATAGTAGTTGTCATAGATTGGTTTGAGACATCAAGACACTTCAATCACCCTGTACAAGTTGGAGATAGGACCTTTCTGTTAAAAGAGATGCATTACTTCAATGTGTGTCATGTGAATCCCTAGAATTTCACATTCTTGCTATAGACCTGCTTGGTGTCTTGTATGTAAATTGATGTTTATGTTTGCAAAAGGACTTTGTATTCAACTTCCTGGGTGTTTATTTGTAACCAGACAGACAATGGATTACTGTTTTGCCAGATTCAAACAGGACACTTGGTTATATAGTTGAGGCAGTGTTAACCTATGTGAATAAGTAAGCATTGCTAATTACTCTTCAGTGTTGTGATTCTTTTTTTTTTCTTACTATTCTAAATGGTGACTTTTTGTGGACTTTTTTTAGTCTTTAAGGTTTTTTTTAATTATGTAAAATCAATTCCACTATTAGTTTTAGGGTTTGTTTCTTTTTGATTGCTTGATTATGTTAGGTTTTGGTTAGAGTTGTTTTTCCTTATTTTTCACCATCACATACCCACAATGATGACTACTGAATGTCATCAGGATTCATCTAGTATGAAAATTGGTGGCAATCACACAGTTCAATATCCCTTAGAACAGGGGTCTCCAACACGTCGCTTGTGAGCTACCGGTAGCTCGCAACCCTTTCCAAGTAGCTCCCCAAAGGGTTAATGAATCCTACATAAATGTAAAAATTTGATTAGTCAAATTAGGGGTGGGCAATCTTTCCAAAAAATCATATCACGATCCACAATCTGAATTGCAATCTATCTTTTCAATGTGACATACACTTAAGAGAATATCTGGACTCAAACTCATCAAGAACAAAGTAACACTTTATTTTAAATATCAAACAAAGTTGAATTCAATTGTTCTCTTGTTCGCTAACTAAGCAGAGTTAAGGAACACGCCCTGAAGCTGGCGAGTGAGTGAGGAAGGCCCCTCTCCTCGGCCCACTGCGTGTTTCTCAGATTCGAACAAAAATAAATCGGTACCGCAAGCAAACTATGATACATAGCAAAATGAGAGAAGTTGCAAAATCAACCGGAATGTTCAAGCAAATTATAGAAAAAAACCTGATCTAAATCCGTTATGTAGTTCTCTCGTGAAAAGCAGGCAGACATACAGTCAGACAGACATTGGATTTTATATATTATATATTAGTAAACCTTCAAAATAATGTGCAGTTAAAGTCTCAACAACATTCTCAGCATTTCTGGAGCTTATTAGAGCTAGTTAACTATAAGAATCTTTGCCTGGCAGCTCTGAAATGTCTGCTTTGTTTAGGTCTACATACCTCTGTGAGTCTGCCTTTTCTGACATGAATCTCATGAAATCAAAGTTCAGAGCAAGACTGACAGATGAACATTTAAATGACTCCATAAGAGTGAACATAAGTGGCTACACTCCACCATACACCTCTCTTGTTGACTACATGCAGTGCCAGTCATCTCACTAACTGAAAAACACATCACACGAGCAACTGGACATGTGAATACTCTTGTGAAGTGAAACAGTGACATGTAACAAAATGACAAATGAATAAGTAATATCTGTGTATTTGTAATTGCATTGTTTTGTTTTGACAGCATTCATGTTTTAATTCAATAGTGTGAGATACACTAGTAAATGCATACAGACATACAAAATGCACTTGCAGGTGAACTAAATATTTTTTGTGATGTTTTAATGTAAAATGTGAGTTGTGGACACCAACATTTTGTAAATGTTCAGGCAAAACAAGCTTATTCAGTTTGTTTGGGTTGAAATAAGCTATGAGAATAAACGTTAGAAAACATGAGTAGCTCTTGGCCATTTTCATTTTGTAAAAGTAGCTCTCAGGGGAAAAAAAAGGTTGGAGACCCCTGCCTTGGAGGATGAACTATGTAAAAAAACAAAAAACTAAGGATACTAGTAGAGCCTAGATTATAAAAGCATTACTGTAGATTGTTCTTCAGTTTGAAGACCTTGGCTTCATTTAACTCCCGACAAACAGTTCTTGTGCTGACGTTGCTTCCAGAGGCAGTCTGGAACTCTGTTGTGAGTGATGCAACAGAGGAGTTGGGTGACAAATTACCAAGGTATATAACATGTAGGTGACTTTTAAATGCTTCAGGCAGTCAGTCTACTGAGCTGTTGTTGCTTTTAGATGCTTCCACTTCACAATAATAGAATTTTCAGTTAACCAGGCTAAATCTAAAAGAGCAGAAATTTCACATACTATTTTCTGGCTTAGGAGGCTTCCTATGACAGTGCTATGCTTAATGTCACTGAGCTCTTCAGTGCGACCCATTCTATTACCAATTGTCAATATAAATTACATGTGTATACAGTATATATGCCTGATTTTATACACCTGAACTCAGTAATTCGGGGGGTGTCCACATACCTTTAGCCATAGAATGTATTTTTCCTCTTCAGGGGTAAATAAAGTTATTTAATGAAGAAAAAAGGGCTTTGTGATAAGAAATGATGGTTGCAGCATTTGCACATACGGTAGAGCAAGTGAAGTTTTTAATATCTTGATACAGCATGGGTCAGTCACTAGTTCAGAAATAACATATCTTTCAGCCTCATAATTTTAAAAAAAGTCAAATCCTCTTCTTGTGCATGAGTCTGGATTTATTTTATTGTGTCTTTCAATACAATTAATTTCAGAGACTAAATGCTCTACATCTTAAACCAACATTAAGATTAATGTGCACTTTTTAATGCCATGGAAGGTGCATTTAGAGACAAATTACAGATTAAAATGGCTCTGCTGCACGTGCTGTGCCTCAAAATTTTTGTTAGCAGATATTTTCTTTTTAATTTAACCTTCAACCTAAATTCTACCTACACTTGCAGAATGCAAAAATCATTTTGCAGTAAGTAGAAGGCTAAAATAAAAATATTTGAAGTTAAGGAGAACAGCATTTTTTGGTACTTAAACATATTGTGTATTAAGAAAAATGTGCCAATACATCATATGCAAATATGTAGTACAATAACAAAGAATTTTATTGCTGCTTTTCATCATTAATGAACCATTACAAAAATTGTTTTGTCTGCTTAAAACTGATGTGTATGGGATTCTAGTTGAATTACAGATTTAGTTTCACCCCAGAATCCTAACTCTTCTCATATTAATATGAAAACAAGTATGGTTTTATGTTTCTTGGTAAATAAGGATATAATGAGATCATTAGATACAATTGGGCAAGTTGAAAATAAAATGTCAAGGGACATTATACCAAATTTTTTGGAATTTTGTCATTTACAAGAAATAATTTTACCTTGCGCAACATAGTACTTCTAAAATCTGTGTTAAGGTAAAGGTATAGGGAGGGCTATGTAGCATCTAAGAAAAAAGGTGGTATCATGTAAACAAAACAACTTATTATTGAAAACTGTGCCTCCTGAGATATAGTATGCCAATCTAAAATGTACAGTGCATCCGGAAAGTATTCACAGCGCATCACTTTTTCCACATTTTGTTATATTACAGCCGTATTCCAAAATTGATTAAATTCATTTTTTCCTCAGAATTCTACACACAACACCCCATAATGACAATGTGAAAAAAGTTTACTTGAGATTTTTGCAAATTTATTAAAAATAAAAAAACTGAGAAAGCACATGTACATAAGTATTCACAGCCTTTGCCATGAAGCTCCACAGGTGCATCCTGTTTCCCCTGATCATCCTTGAGATGTTTCTGCAGCTTAACTGGAGTCCACCTGTGGTAAATTCAGTTGATTGGACATGATTTGGAAAGGCACACCCCTGTCTATATAAGGTCCCACAGTTGACAGTTCATGTCAGAGCACAAACCAAGCATGAAGTCAAAGGAACTGTCTGTAGACTTCCGAAACAGGAAAGTCTCGAGACACAAATCTGGGGAAGGTTACAGAAAAATTTCTGCTGCTTTGAAGGTCCCAATGAGCACAGTGGCCTCCATCATCCATAAGTGGAGGAGGTTCGAAACCACCAGGGGCCTCATGTATAAATGGTGCGTACGCACAGAAATGTTGCGTAAGAACTTTTCCACGTTCAAATCGCGATGTATAAACCCTACACTTGGTGTAAAGCCACGCACTTTTCCACGGTACCTCATGCCTTGTCGTACGCAAGTTCTCCGCTCGGTTTTGCAAACTGGCGGCACCCAGCGTCAAAGCAGTGCTACTGTTCCTGTGTGATTACTCATTATTTTCATGACGCGGCTTTATAAATACACAGAAACTAACCGCATATTGTTTATTAGTGTAATGCATCTGATTGTAATTAACTCGTAACAATATAATGGTCCAGGGAACAGCCATTGTATTCCAAATGCCATAACTGCTTTAGCGTTGTTACTCTCACTTCTTCTTCTTCTTCTTCTTCTTTCAGCTCCTCCCGTTAGGAGATGCCACAGCGGATCATCTTTTTCCATATTTCTCTCACTGCACCACTCGGAGTATTTATATCACTGTATCTGAGTGTGAATCACAGCAGCAGCTGATCGGAAAGAGAATTATCGGTATACGGCATTAAGCACACGCTGTCTCAGCCACGGCAAAACGTTTCAAAGCCTTTCCTGTACGGACCTCGAGGTTCAAAACAGTTTCATCCCAAGAACTTTAAATGCACTCAATCAATTGCTCCTTGTAGAACTGTAGGTACTTATAAGTACAATCACCCCACTGTAAACTTGCACTACAGTTATAATATCGCACAACCTGAGCCACTTTATAAAGCGCGTATTTACATATGATGATGATATCATTTTTAAGGTGAAATGCAGCAAAATATGTTTGTTAAATTATACAGATAAAACTTTAACTTCATTTAAATAATATATATTCTTCACTGGGAGTGTCTTTAAGGATAGAATAATTAAACATGTACCACGAAGATATTTCAATGTTCTTTAAACGTTTTGAAGAATCGGCGCTAAGCTTACAGATGGCTTAACGTCTATTACAGAGCTGATTGTATGGCGATCGGTTACTTGGGGAAAGAAAAGCACTGACTGCAGTGACGGCTACGCCAATATATATTGAATATAAAACAGAAACATAAAATAACAACACAGCTAAAAAGCAGCGACAAATTTCGCAAAAGTTAAATGCTTGTGTCATGAGCACGGCGGCTAGTGTCTGCAACATACGTGGCCATCCACCGTGCATAAGATACTTTACTGACATTGGCGGGCGAAGGAGCCACCGATTCGTCCTCTGCCCAATGCCACCACAAGCTTAGAGCCGCCCCTGAGTACTGCTGCAATAAATTATTTCATCGAAGTGAAACATGTTTAATAACGTGCTTTAACTCCTATTATCATGAAAATGACATCACGTATACATCTCAGTATTTTAGTTATTCAGAGAGCTGTAATATCACGAATGTAATGGACTCTGTGTCCAGTTGGAGGAAGAGAGCCGGTTTAAGAAGCAAGTAGTGATTCACACACACAGAGCACATACGAGTAGAAGATCAAATACAAAACAAAGCATTTAACGTGCTACTTTAATTACGATGTGATTTGAGAAACTGGTTAATTAAACGATTTTAAGATGAAGTTTATAATGTTCTACTAAATGACAAAATAAACTACGTGATTAAAGTGGAAATGTCGAGATTGAAGTTGAAATTTCGTGCTTTTTCCCCACCGTGTGCCTTTTTTCTCTGTACCCTAATAAGCTTTCATATGACACTCAGACAGTGGGCTTACAACTCTTCTTTTCACGGCGACTTTGATATGTGACTTCTTTTTTATTTCCGCACTGTGCGATTTGTGAATGTGAGCTTTCAAGTTTCTCCAACACGCTATGTCACTCGATCAACTTCCTTTTGTTGATTATACTACGGTTTATTTGAACAAATAGTATGTTTTTCCTTTGCCTCCACTTGGTATTCGCTGAAATTCTTATATTTCCCCCGTGCTTTTCCCATTGTCTTTTCACAGAAGGCTGCGCTTAAGGGCGATTTATATTGATTTGCATATTCAAATAGGCGTAATTCTGGGAGGAGTTGAGGCGTTACATAATGCGTGTGCACGAGCGTTAGTTTTCACGCAGATCGGGATTTAGGTAGCGGAAGAACGTGGAAGTTGGAGTACGCACAGATTCCTGCATCTGGATTTTTCTGTGCGTAAGCACATTTCGGCTTTTGTGCTTACGCCATGTTATAGTGCGAGTTCTACGCACGGCGTTATACATGAGGCCCCAGGACTGTTCCTAGAGCTGGCCTGCCATCTAAACTGAGCGATCGCGGGAGAAGGGCCTTAGTCAGGGAGGTGAACAAGAACCGATGGTCACTCTGTCAGAGCTGCAGAGGTCCTCTGTGAAGAGAGGAGAGCCTTCCAGATGGACAACCATCTCTGCAGCAATCCACCAATCAGTCCTGTATGTTAGAGTGGCCGGACGGAAGCCAATCCTTAGTAAAAGGCACATGGCAGCCCGCCTGGAGTTTGCCAAAAGGCACCTGAAGGACTCTCAGACCATGAGAAACAAAATTCTTTGGTCTGATGAGACAAAGATTGAACTCTTTGGTGTGAATGCCAGGTGTCATGTTTGGGGGAAAGCAGGCATTTTTTCTTCTAAAATTAACCTCATTTATTGTTTCCATCCTTTCTGGTTGCCATGTTGATGGTTTCATTCTATAGTTCATGGTTTGTGTTTTGCATCCAAAGATGTTTGTTCCCATTGTAGTGAGTGCAGTATGTATGCAGTTGATAACATGTTAAATGGCATCTTACTTAGTGACTGGGATCTGTGTAAGGCACTGTGTGCACATAAAAAAATGAAAAAAGGACATACAGGTAAAATTCCATTACAACGAAATTTTCATTACAACAAAGTATTTTAATGGTCCCAACTGTTTCCCCATATGACATGAGTCTATAGAAATCCCGTTACAACGAAGTACATTCAGCAGATACTTTCATTACAGCGAAGTGCCCAAAAGACCTTGAAATGTCTGAACGAATCGTCCACAGAGTAGTTAGTTCTGTGGTTGCAGCTCAGTTGTGCACAACGATTCCCAAACAGACTTCTGATTGATAACCGTGCTGCCCACAACATGCTTCCACATTTAGATAATGTTCACATCGAATTCCTCCCACCCAATTACTTTTAAAATCCTTGAAGTTTGCCTAATGGATCAGCACCTCAGTATATGAAGGTGCAAATGAGGTCAGTTGCTCCATTCACCCACTCCGGAGGTTGACTTTGTCTTTAAATAAAGATACAAAATTTAACTTTGAAAGACAGCAACTTTTCAGTTTGAACAAATATGATTAACAGTGAGAATTTAATTCCAGTTTAAGATGGAGCAATGTTAAAAGCAGTGTGTGTCTTGGAACATTGTAATTTAATGTATGATTGATCATAACATTCTACTGAAAAAGACCATGTCACCTGTCAATCAAAGAAAAATAAAGACTCACTTGAGTGTGGATTCTTTAGACAAACTGGTGAATAACAACATTAAGATGTTAGAACAATTTTATCTAAAAAACAGATAAAGTACTCATATATAATGTCTCAAAATCAAATAATGTTTATGAAAAATTAGATATTTCAGATTTTGTAAGTCCATCCATCCATTTTCTAACCCGCTGAATCCGAATACAGGGTCACGGGGGTCTGCTGGAGCCAATCCCAGCCAACACAGGGCACAAGGCAGGAACCAATCCTGGGCAGGATGCCAACCCACCGCAGGACACACACAAACACACCCACACACCAAGCACACACTAGGGCCAATTTAGAATCGCCAATCCACCTAACCTGCATGTCTTTGGATTGTGGAGGAAACCGGAGCGCCCGGAGGAAACCCACGCAGACACAGGAAGAACATGCAAACTCCACTCAGGGAGGACCTGGGAAGCGAACCCGGGTCACCTAACTGCGAGGCAGCAGCGCTACCACTGCGCCACCATGCCACCCCAGATTTTGTAAGTGTTTAATGTAATATTTTACCTTCAGTATCTGAATCTCCAAAGGTTTTGCTATCTATGGGTGTAGAAAGAACATTTTGATTGAGCCTTTTTATTGCATGTTATAAATTTATGTTTGTTTGCAATGTATGTAAAGGGGTTAAATTATTCTAGATCTGGGGCTTTTGCTTGTAAGAATAAAATAATTTCTGAATTTTAAATTGGAACAGGGAACCAGACAGAATGTCCATTGTCACCAATGCTTCTTGCTATAGCTATTGTACCTCTAGCTATTTATCTTAAGAAGCAATCTGCTATTGTAGTGATCTCTGACAAGCACATCTGGAGAGATACTGCCTTAACAAAATGACCAGGAGATGGACAAATTAAAGGAGAACACAAAACACATAGGGCCAGGGATCAGGAAGTCAAAAAGAACAACTGATCAGCAAAGAAAAAGACTAGCAATTAGTCTGTGCACCTTTTACTATGTTAATTGCTGTTTTTTAAATTTTTGTTTGTTAACATGGACTTTATTTTCATAAAATATCATATCACTTAACCAGCAACAAACTTGTTAACCATAAGAAGTATAGGTGTGGGAAAACAAAGTGTCAATATAGAGGTGAACAAAAAAAAATGACAATCAAAATTTAAGTAAAGAAGCAAAAACACAACAAATTTCCCATTGATTCAATCTCATCACTGCCATTTGTATTAAATTTGTTTGGCAAAATTCCTAGAATCTCTGAGTATAAAAGCAGTGTGAATAATGGCATTCTTTTCCAAAGTGAATTCTTTGAAACAATAGACTAAACGATTACCTCTTGCTGATTATATTAAATATTTAGAAGTAACAATTACAAAGATATTTTTAAAACTCATTTTCACAGTATAATTGAACATATTAAAGAAGATATTAGTAGATTCTTCCATTTTACTTTACCTCTCAAAATTAAAAACTTTCAAAATGACTGTCCTCCCAAAGCACCTATATCTGTTTCAGATCATTCCTAAAAGCAGTTGTAACTTTATTTGAAGTTCCAATGTCCATGCATAATTGTTTATGGTTAAGCTGCAACTATACGTATAGTGAGACTTTGGAAGGGGGCAGAAATCAATGATACCACAGCTGTTTGGCTCACAGAAAGTAAATTGCATATAAAATCCTCTCTGTGTGCCTTGCTATGTGTCCCACTCAATCCTCGCTTTCATTGGTTTATCAAGAACTAGTGATGGGCAGATGAGGCCTTGTGAATCTACTGAGGCTTCTTCTCATGCATAACGCCGTGCGTAGAATTCGCACTATAACATGATGTGAGCACAAAAGCCGAAATATGCTTACGCACGGAAAAATCTAGATGCAGGAATCTGTGCGTACTCCAACTTCCACGTTCTTCCACTCCATAAATCCCGGTCAGTGTGAAAAGTAACGCTCATGCACGTGCCTTCTGTCCCGCCCCCAACTCCTCCTAGAATTACACCTCTATGAATATGCAAATCAATATAAATTGCCCTTAAGCTCAGCCTTCTGTGAAAAGACAATGGGAAAAGCACGGGGGAAATATAAGAGTTTCAGCGAATACCAAGTGGAGGCAAAGGAAAAACATACTATTTGTTCAAATAAACCGTGGTATAATCAACAAAAGGAAGTTGATCGAGTGACATAGCGTGTTGGAGAAACACGTTCACAAAGTTGCACAGTGCCAAAATAAAAAAGAAGTCACATATCAAACTCGCAGTGAAAAGGAGAGTTGTAGCCCACTGTCTGAGCTTATTAGGGTACCAACAAAAAAATAGGCACACAGTGGGGAAAAAGCACAAAATGTCAACTTTAATCTCGAAATTTTCACTTTAATCACGTAGTTTATTTTGTCATTAAAGTAGAACATCATAAACTTCATCTTAAAATCATTTAATTTACTAGTTTCTCAAATACCATCGTAACTAAAGTAGCATGTTAAATGCTTTGTTTTGTATTTGATCTTCAATGAGCTTTATGTGTGTGAATCACTACGTGCTTCCGTTCTTTCTCTTTCTCCGACAGGACACAGAATCCATTACATTTGTGATATTACAGCTCTCTGAATAATTAAAATACTGAGATGTATACGTGGTATCATTTTCATGATGATTGGAATGAAAGCATGTTATTAAACATGGAAACATGATGGCACAGCGATTGTTTGTGTCTCATACAAGATGCTGCTGTGCCATGTGTGACCTTCGATGAAATAATTTATTGTAGCAGTACTGTCTCTTTCAAACGTACTAACCTTCAATTCCTGTCCTTACTTTTATTTCCCCAAATACCCAATCGCCACACAATCAGCTCTGTAATAGACGTTAAGCCATCTGCTTACAACGACGATTCTTCAAAACTTTTAAGGAACATTGAAATATCTTCATAGTACGTGTTTAATTATTCTATCCATCTATCCTTCCAGTGTCGCGCCAGCCTTAGCAAATATACAGTGCGTAAGGCAGTAACAATACGTTAACTTGCTACCGTGTCCTCACATGTTTAATTATTAACAATACAAATTATTTAAATGAAGTTAAAGTTTTATCTGTATAATATAATCAACATATTTTGCTGCATTTCATCTTACAAATGAAACAGTCATCATATGTAAATATGCGCTTTATAAAGTGGCGCAGGTTTTGTAATATTATAACTGTAGTGCAAGTTTACAGTGGGGTAATTGTACTTATAAGTACAAACAGTTCTACAAGAAGTAATTGATTAAGTGCGTTTATAGTTCTTGGGATGAAACTGTTACTGAACCGCGAAGTCCATACAGGAAAGGCTTTGAAACGTTTTGCCATGGCTGAGGAAGCGTGGGCTTGATGCTGTAATACCGATAATTCTCTTATTATTGCTGTGATTCACACTCAGATACAGTGATATAAATACTTCGAGTGGTGCAGTGAGAGTAATATGGAAAAAGATGATCCGCTGTGGCAACCTTTAAAGGGAGCAGCTGAAAGAAGAAAAAGAAGAAGATGGTGCAGTGAGAGTAACAACGCTAAAGCAGTTATGGTATTTGGAATACTATGGCTATTCCCTGGGCCATTATATTGTTACAGGTAATCTACAATCAGATGCATTACACTAATAAACAATATGTGGTTAGTTTCAGTGTATTTATAAAGTTGCATCAGGAAAATAAAGAGTAACCACACAGGAACAGTAGCACTGCTTTGATGCTGGGTGCCGCCAGTTTGCAAAACCGAGTGGAGAACTTGCGTACGACAAGGTATGAGGTACCGTGGAAAAGTGGATTGCTTTACGCCAAGTGCAAGTTTTATACATCGCGATTTGAATGTGGAAACGTTCTTACGCAACATTTCTGTACGTACGCACCGTTTATACATGAGGCCTCAAAAGTTTTTGAGCTTCAAAAAAAAAAATTATCACAGTGACATATGGTGGTTTGCAGAATTCATAGCGGTGATGAGCTTGAGACAGTAGAGAAAGTAAATTTACAACCCCTTGTTGACTGCACAGTTGCAAGCTGACAAGTTTACTAAAAGTCTAAGAATGCTATGTGTAAACATCTTGATCTTAATATAATATATATAGATAATATACTATAATTACATTCTTTTTAAAATGCTGCAATAAATGTACATAATACTATATGTAACACTTTCACAATAAAATAATGTTTAAACGTGTATACATTATGGAGTGGTATATAACAGGAATTTGTAATTATCTTTATCACATGGAAATTTTTTCTTTAAGGCAATGTGAAATACATTTTCCCATCAATGTTTGGGAAATAATTGTACCAAGAGACAAAGAGAATCATAATAGGATTTGGAGAATATGCTTGTCAAACAAGACGAATTGAAATGGACAGTACAACCAGGGGTTTAGGGAATGTAATTCTTGAAGGCAGTTTTTGAAAACTTTTATTTAAAAGAAGCATTTGCTCAACTTTGCTGTATCTTAGTTGACTGCTTCTCTGGCTCACAGTTTCGCCAGTCTTGAAGAAGACTCTCACATTTCTTTAATTTGCAAATTATTATGATACTGTTGTGTGTTATAACATGAGAAGAGGATGATAACAATGCTTCATCACTGTCATTTTTGTTATGATGTTGTTACAATATCGTGTTGGGCACAAGGTTACTGATGCATGCCAATTCTAACAAACAACAAAGACAGTGAACCTTAAAATAATAGCAATCATTCAAATATTACCCAGTTTTTTTTCTGAAAAGTGGCTCCAAGATTGAAGCTAATGGCTTGAAGCTAATGATGAACACATGGAAATGTGGTGCAAAATATGCCACTCACATCCAAATGCTGCAGATAAAACAAGTATATTTTACACAGGCTCAAAGAATTTCAAACATTCTTTGTCTGACAATCATGAAAAGAGCAAGGAGTACTTGAACTGTGGTACAAGCTATTTCTAATAAACAAGCTAGTCAAGAAGAAATATCCAGGCTCCTACTGGCTAGATGGAGAAACAATCTGAATGAAGAACAACAGCAAGTTCTTAGTAATATTTTTCATCTCGCCCTTCATAAAGTTAAAACACACGTCTCATGTCTCCATTTGCTGAGGATATTCCTTTACTGGAGTGGCTAGGAGTAAATGTCAGAGGTGCATATCATTCACATGAAGGGTAAACATGGATAGTGCACACCATTGTGCATGCTATTAGCAGGCAATTAAAAGCCAGGCTAAAATCTTTTGAATGTTGGGGACTGATTTTTGATGGATCTGTGGAGATCATTTACATTGTGTCTGTGTCCAGCAACGGAGAGTTTACAATGGACTTCCTCGGACTGATTGAACTGAGTACTGACCGAACAACGCAGGACATAACAGATGGACTTGTGAAGCTTTTCCAGGACACAGGCTTGGATGACTGGATGACAAAGTTGGTCACCGTGTGCCCTGATGGGGCTACTGTCAACAATGATATGTAGCATATCTGCAAAGAGCATTTTCAGTGTTTTCTGGCCAACATGCTTGATATTGGTAACATTTAGAAAACCACATCTATTAGGTTTCAGAAGGAAAAGTTGATCTTTGGAGAATATAAGGATGAACTCATGGTAGCCATGGGCAGTTCACACTTCTGCTTGCTGGTGAAGGCTAGTACAGGACACACGCTGTTCCTAATGCTAAAGCTGACAGGGACAAGACAAACTTACTGAGGGGGTAATGGAAGAGTTTGAAATCAGATACAGTATGACTTCCTCAAGTCATGTGATAATTTCTTAGTATTTGATCCTTCAACTTGGCCTCAGGAAAAGCAAGACCTCCACCATTTAGGCAACAAAGCAGTTTGCACCATTCTTCAAAATATCATGCCACTTTGCAACTTGACAGAGTCACCACAGTGAAAGAATGGATGCGCATAAAGCAAGCAGGAAAACGCTTGGCAACATCCTCTATGTATGAATTGGTCCACATAATAAATACAAGCAATCTAAATTCTTACTCCAGTATCATCAAGGCGGTTAAACTGTCTCTTTCACTGCCTCACAGCCCCTCACCTGTCTAAGAAGACCAAAGAGACATTTGACCCAATGTCAGCTGTTGACCTGTGGATGAAGACAGCTAAGAGGAGGCTCGACAAGGGACAGGGCGGTGCATCTGCAGCATCTTCATCATCTGTAATGCAGGAAGCTGAGGTAGAGGACTGGGAGGTAGACACCGAGGAGGACAGAGTGGAAGACTGCATTTACTAGGACCTCACTACATATAGGGTGAGTACCAAACACCATCTCCTGGTACTCGCCTGAGTAACTCACTGAAAAAGTTATGCGCATCCCTGATTATAGTATGTAAGTTACTGGGGGATGACAAGTAGAACTTTTATCACTATTGATTGTTTTGTCCAGTTATTGACCCCATATAAAATATGACCAATGGTTTGCCATGCCTTTTTGAAGCTTATAGGGGATGGGAAAACTCAGAACAGTTGGACCGTTTTTGATGTTTCAGAGCTTTGTTCATGATTAGTTATGTAGTAATAGGAATTTGATGCCAGTTTTAATAAGCTGTTGACACTGTGTGCTTCAGAAAAGTGAGACATGTCAAACATCTCATCATTTACCAAAAGCCAGGTGGTCCACTATTTACTTATGACCCTGTTTCCTAAAAAAGTTGTGACACTGTAAAATGTAAATAAAAAATACTGTAAATGTGATGATTTGCAAATCATTATACCCATGTCTAATTGAAAATAGAACAAAGACACCATATCAAAAGAAAATGAGAAATGTGCTTGTTTTATGAAAAATATATGCTCACTTTGAATTTTATGCCAGCAACACATTTCAGAAAAGTTGGGACGGGACAACAAAAGATGTGAAAAGATGTGTAATATTAAAAAAAAAAAAAAACCCGATGGAACTACTAATCACATTAAGTGGCAACATGCCAGTAACATGGAGTAAAAAAGAGCATCCCACAGAGACAGGGTCTCTAAAAAGAAAAGATGGGGAGGGGGTCACAAATCCGTGAAAGACTGCGTGGGCAATTAGAGCAGTAAGTTAAGAATATTGTTCCTCAATGTAAAATTGCAAACAATTTGGGATTCCATCATTCTACAGTACACAATATAATGAAAAGATTCAGAGGATTTGGAGAAGTCTTTGTATTCAAGGGACAAGGCTAGAAAAACAGCATTGGATGGCCGTGATTTTTGGGCCCTCAGATGGCAATGCACTTGTCATGTATTAATAATACAGTTCACCTTCATTTGATAAGAACGGACGAGCAGACAGCGTGCCTTTTTCTTTCTTGTCTTTATTTGAACAACTAACAAATGTGCAAGGCATTACCAATCAAATCACCAGGTGTCAACCCACAATCAGACATCAATAGCTGAACTGAAATGTACACTTATACTGATATATAACAATTCCTCCCATCTAAAAATTAGAAGTAATTAACTTATTCCCTTTTTTTTTTTCTCTGAAGAAATCAAAACATTGAATTCTATCTTTACATTTAATTTTCAATTAGTCTCTGTGGAGGCTTGCGTATGCAATTGGGTAACGCTCTCTTCACAGGGTAATTTTTCTTGAATTGTTACAGCAGTGTTAGCCTCTGCAGAAGGTGATGGAGATAATGCACATGGGCTCTGTACTTGTGCTGCTTGAGGAGATGGTAAGTGCTCTGGACAGTTTGTAGGAGCAACAGCAGGGGAGTCAACAGGCAGTGTGGGTATCTCTTTAGCTCTAACCAACCCTGATTTTCTCAACTGGTCGACATGACGTCGCCATATGACACCTTGAGTAGCCTCTACCTTGTATGACAAGGGACCAGTTTGCTCTTTCACTAGTGCAGGAACCCATTTCTGATCTCCTCTGTAGCTCCTGGCAAGAACTGATTGTCCAATGGCAAAGCTACGTGTAACCTTGTCCGTTGCTTTATGACCTTGTTTGATTTGTCTGTCTTGCACAGTCTGCTTAATATTTGGTTGCAGCAGGTCTAATCTAGAGCGAAGAGGACGCCAAAGAACAACATAGCTGGAGTCTGGTTAGTTGTAGCATGGATGGAATTCGATATGCAAATAAGAAGTTGGCCAATTTTTGCTGAAGGGTCAGCTTCTCATTTGTCATTGCTCGAAGGGCTCGTTTCAAACTTTGCACAAACCTCTCTGCCTGGCCATTTGTGGCTGGATGCCATGGGGCAGATGTAATGTGCCGTATGCCATTTTTGTGGAGGAAAATCTGAAAATCTGTTGCTGTGAACTGGGGTCCGTTGTCACTCACCAGTTGTTGTGGAACTCCAGTTCTAGCAAATAAATTCCTTAGTACTTCAATAGTGTGAGAAGTAGTGGTGGAGCTCATAATGAAAACCTCTGGCCATTTAGAGCATGCGTCGACTACCACCAGGAAAGTTGTCCCCATGAATGGTCCTGCAAAGTCGATATGAAGCCGCTGCCATGGTAATGTAGGCCATTCCCATGGATGAAGTGGTGCACGTTCTGGATCATTCTGAACCATCTGGCAGCCACTACATTGCTGCGCTATTTTCTCGATGTCTTCATCAATGCCTGGCCACCACACAAAACTTCTGGCAAGTGCCTTCATTTTCACCACACCTAGATGTCCCTTGTGAAGCTCTTTTAATACTCTGTGTCTTAGTTTAGTGGGTACAATAGTTCTTAACCCCACATCACACATCCAGCATTTAAGGCAATTTCATCACGTCTCGAGTAATATGCAGCCAGCAGGGATTTGTGCTGGGCTGTCCAGCCATTCAGTGTGGCAGCATACACCTGAGACAGGACCTTGTCATGTTTTGTTTCTGTTTTCACCATGTCTGCCGTGACGGGCAGACTTTCAATCTGGCTGATGGAGATCATATCTATTGTTTCCTCATCTCCAAACTCATCTTTTTCAGCCTCCAGTGGCAGTCGCGACAACCCATCTGCATTTGCATGGCAGGCTGTACGTTTGTACTCAATCTTGTACCTGTGTCCACCTAAAAACAATGCCCAGCGCTGCATTCGGGCAGCAGCTGTGGCAGGAACTCCTTTCTGCGGGCTGAAAATTGAGGTTAGCGGTTGGTGGTCTGTGACAAGGATGAATTCCCTACCAAAAAGATACTGGTTGAACCTTTTTACACCCCACACTAGACTCAATGCCTCCCTATCGATTTGGGCATAATTCTTCTCAGCTGCAGACAATGAGCGTGATGCAAAAGCTATAGGCCTCTCACTGCCATCTTCCATAACATGAGACATCACTGCTCCAATGCCGTATGGAGAAGCATCACAAGCCAGCTTGATTGGAAGGGACGAATTAAAGTGGGTTAGGACTGTGTCAGATGTCACCAGTCTCTTTGCATCTTGGAATGAATTTTCACATTCTTTGGACCATTTCCACTGTTTTCCAGCTTGTAATAGCTCATTGAGTGGATATAGCACAGTTGCCAGGTTTGGAAGAAACTTATTATAATAATTCACAAACCCCAGGAAGGATCTAAGCTGTGAAACATTTTGTGGTTGTGGTGCCATCAATACAGCCTGAATCTTGTCCTGACATTTGTGCAAACCTTGGGCATCTATGGTGTGCCCAATACCTGACACTGGGCTTCAGGAACTCACATTTTCCTCGCCTGGCTCTTAGTCCATACTCTTCTAACCTTTTCAGAACCTTTTTGAGGTTTTCTAAATGCTCTTCATCTGTCGCTCCAGTGACAATAATGTCGTCTAAATAGCACTGGACGCCTGGCAGTGACTGAAGGATCTGATCCATTGCTCTTTGCCAAATAGCTGGGGCAGAGGCTACCCCAAACACCAGCCTGTTGTAACGATAAAGACCCTTTATTGTATTAATGGTCAGGAACACTTTAGAGTCTTCCTCTACTTCCATCTGGAGGTATGCATCTGCTAAATCTAACTTTGAAAACGCTGACCACCCGACAAACTGGCAAAATGTCCTCAATTCTCGGCAGAGGATACTGTTCAGCTTGTAGCACAGGATTAATGGAGACCTTAAAGTCCCGCAGAGCCTGACTGTACCATTTCTCTTTATTATTGGGACAACTGGGGTTGCCCAAGGACTCCAGTCTACTTTAGAAAGTATGCCGTTTGACTCCAACCTATCCAATTCCTTTTCAACCAGGGGTCGGATGGCATAGGGTACTGGGCGTGCCTTGTGGAACCGTGAGGTCGCACCACTCTTAAGTACAATTTTAGCTCTAATGTGCTGAAGAGTCCCAATGCCACTCTTAAATACCGGGGCGGCTTTTCTTAATATCAGCTCTAGGTTCTTTTCTGTAGTCTGTTGCACAACAGGCAAAACACGGAGGCTTTTAATCTCTCTCCAGTCAACTCCCAACTTTCTTAACCACTCACGGCCCCATAATGGTGCACCTCCATTTTGTATTATGTGTAAATCAAGTACCTCTTTTCTTCCTTTATACTCTACTGTCACATGCAGCACTCCAATAGGCATAACCTTTTCACCTGTGTATGTTCTGAGAAGAACAGAAGAGGGTTCAGCTTCTCCTTCTTGAAATACACCTTGTAATCTTTCAGTGACATAACTGAAACAGCTGAGCCAGTGTCCAATTCCATTTTTACCACCTGGCCATCTATCTTGGGGGTGAGCCAGATTGCCTGCTTGTCTTTTCCACTAAGGCTAAATAATTCCAGACTTGCTAATGCATCTTCACTATCAATGTCAGAGACTTCTGCAACATTATGCACATTTTTCTTGTCGCTGTGATGCATTTTGTGTTCCGCACTAAACTTTGCCTTTCCACTACGACAAACTCTTTGAATATGGCCCGTTTTGTGGCACTGTCTGCACTCTTCATTTTAAATCGGCACTGTGAGGGAAGATGGGAGTCGCGTCCACAGCGATAGCAGGGCCGTTTATGTACTTTGCTTATCTTGGCTGCCGCCATTTTATTTACGCTGCTCGTATTCACTCCTCTTTGTAGTTCAAGTGCATCTTTAGCTGCAGTTTCCATTGAAATAGCAATTTCTACTGCTCGTTTAAATGTCAAATCTGCCTCAGTTAACAGCCTCTTCTGGATTCCCTCTTGAAGGATTCCACAAACCAAACGATCACGCAATGCATCGTTTAGCCCGTCACCAAACTGACAATATTCTGATAACTTTTTCAGTTCTGCCACATAAGCCGCAATTGTCTCTCCCTCGTTCTGATTACGCTTATGGAATCTGAAACGTTCCGCGATCAGTAATGGCTTTGGTGACAAATGATCCGCATTACACGGACTAAGTCGTTAAAACTTTTCTCGGCGGGTTTGTCTGGGGCAGTTAAACTACGGAGGAGGCCGTAAGCTTTCCCTCCCATGGCACTCAGTAGCACAGGAACGTGTTTTCAGCTGGAATATCATTTGCAGCGAAATACTGTTGCAGCCTTTCAACATACATATTCCAATCTTCCGTGGAACTATCAAAAATATCTATCTTTCCGATGTACGACATGTTTGCAATTTATCGTACTCACGTTGCACTATCGCGTCGGGTCCTTGCTTTTCCGCTTACTCGGTGCGGTTCGCTGCTGTTATTCAGTGTCACAGTGCTCAAAATTAACTGCTTGATCTCGTCGCCACTGTCATGTATTAATAATACAGTTCACCTTCATTTGATAAGAACGGACGAGCAGACAGCGCGTGCCTTTTTCTTTCTTGTCTTTATTTGAACAACTAACAAATGTGCAAGGCATTACCAATCAAATCACCAGGTGTCAACCCACAATCAGACATCAATAGCTGAACTGAAATGTACACTTATACTGATATATAACAGCACTTAAAAACAGAATTGATTCAGCAGTGAAAATCACTGCATGGCTCAGGACCACGTCTAAAAACCATAGTCTGTGAATACAGTTCATTGTTGTGTACACAAATGTAAGTTTAAAACTCTTCTCATACAAACAAGAAACCATATATAAACATGATCCAGAAACACTCCCAGCTGCCATTCAGAAACACTGCCATCTTCCCTGGGCCTGAGCTCATTTAAGACGTACTGAGGCAAAATGGAAAACCATCCTGTTGTCTGACAAATCAGAATTTGAAAATCTTATTGGAACTCATGGATGCCACATCCTTCAGGCTAACGAGCAGAGCAGAGGGACCATCCAGCTTGTTATCAGCACACAGTTCAAAACCCAGAATTTGTGATGATATGTTGGTGCATTAGTGCACGTAACATGGACAGCTTGCACATTTGACAAGGCACCATTAATGTTGAGCGATATATATATATATATATATATATATATATATATATATATACATATATATATATAAATATATATATATATATATATATATATAAATATATATAAATATATATATATAGGTTGTGAAGCATCATCCAGATTATGTCTTTTTCGAGAAGGCCTTGCTTATTTCAGCAAGACATCGCTAAACCTCAATTTTGTGCATATTACAACATCAGTTGTAAACTGTCCTATCTGTGGTCCAGACCTGTCAACCATTGAAAACATTTGCTGCATTTTAGAATAAAGGACATGAAAAGAGACTCCAGACTGTTGAGCAGCTGGAATCCTATATCAGGTAAAAATATGACAACACTTCCCTTTAAAAAACTATAATAGTCACTCTCCCAAACATTTATAGAGTGTTGTTAAAAGAAGAGGTTCGACAAGTAACATCCACATCCCAACTTTTTTAAAAATGTGTTACTGGCATTAAAATCAAAATGAGTATATATTTGTTAAAAAAAAAAAAAACTGCACAATTTCTCAGCTTCAGAATCTGATATGTTGTTTTGCACTATTTTCCAATAATATGGGGTTTTATGCAAATATGATTTGCAAATCATTGCATTCTGCAATTTACTTACATTGTACACAGCATTGTAACATTTTTGGAAATGGGCATCACTGCAGTGTCAAAATTTAGACAGGGATGCTGTAACTAGTTGCGTGCATATGTATATTTTCTAGCTGCCTTTTACCTATTCAGTATTCAGCTTATGGAAGTCATTAAGAATCCCATATTATGTTGTCTCAAAATCCCTCAGTAGCACATTCTTTTTATTATACAAAACTGTAGCTAGAATTTAAATGTAATTTCTTGGTTTCCAAACTTTCTAACAGATTATTATTCCTGAAGTGATTTTGGCTAGTTTTGATGAAGGTACTGATAGAATTTCTAGAGCTTTAGAAATGCAAAGAATTTAACCCTAGATAATCTCAGGGGAACAATGGGAAAGAATCTTTCAATTAGAATTTCAGATAAGGAATAGATCTCAGCTGTTCACAACATACATTTCACTCCAATTTGTGAGAAAGCCTGCTGTAATTCAGGTAAAAATTGCTCCTCATGGAGACTTACCTCTTTTAAAACTGTCTAAAATGCAACCAGACTGAACAATGTCCAGCTCACTAGGTTATACATTCTGGAAATACTCCACTTCCCACAAGCCTTCACATTTTGCAATAATTTTTTTTTGTATATCGCCTAAATAGCCATGGGTTCAGAATCACTCCTACCCTTTTCACAGCAATATTGAAAAAAACTGGAGCAGGGTTAATCTTAAGTAACATCATATGTTAAAAGCAAAAGCCAGTTGGATACAGTTAAGTTCTAATGATGCAAAAATGAATTTATATGAGCAGTTAATAGGAGGAAATCTATTGAAATTTGAAGGATTTGTGATGTTTTAAATTAGTTAACAAAATCTATAAAGTGTCAGTAGCAACAGAGAGTAGCTGAATATAAAATAATTTGGACACCACAGCTAGCAGGGTATCAGAAGGACTAAGAATCTTAAAAACAAACCCAATTTATTACTACTGTGGCATTCAAATCCGTGTCTGTATTTCACATAACATTTTTATATGAATTAGCATTTTTCACATCAGGATTTGTGTGTGGGTGTGTGTGTCTGTGACAAATTGCTCAGTGCACTTGTTAGAAAATTAATGCTAAACTCATATTCAAATCAAATCAATTCATTAAAATAGGTGATAAATTATTTCCTGATAGCCATTAAATTTCCAAACAAAAATCTGATGTATACCTGCATTCCAAATACTATTGTAGTTGTCCTAGTATTTTGCACACTGTCAAATATTTAGATATACTGCATTAATCAGAATAAGCAACACTTTACAAGGTTAGCTGTGACACCAGGTACTTCCTTTTCTGTTTCCCATTGTTATTATTAAATATCCTTAGCCTTATGCTGTGCAAAATTTATTTGTTATGAATGAAGATTATTTACAAATGTCAAATTCAAGGTAACATAAGGGTGCCTAGGAGGAATATTGTAGGTTACAGCTGAAATTGTTGGATGCGAGTTCTTGGTGAAACATATTGAAGCAGAGTGGAATAATTAACATGGGGTCATATTTCACTTTTTTTGAAAACTGAAAAAAGACAAAAATAATCCAAATTCTTCCACAGCACTGACAATTAAACCACACGCTACTAGCCACAAAAGTTATATTTTTGCTGTATAGTAGTGTTTGTTCTGTGCTAATAAGTATGATTGTTGCAAAGCAAGCCATTGTCGACTTGACAGTAAGGCTTTTGCTTTAGCTCTTGTCTTCAGTCCAGCACTAGAGACTGGCAGAAATTATGAAACTCATGCTGGAAAACTGAAGTGTTTCATCTTTATATTTGTTCTTTAAATAGATACTATACATCATTGGAACAACTTATGATTCCCTGTACCCCTATACTAAATTATAGCTATGAAAAAAACAACAACAAAGCAAGCTTTAGTGGTAAATTAAGCCACATTCTAGAAGAGGTTATTAATTTTTGTTGGATCGTGTGTTTTTAATGTTTTTATGTAGCAAATCTTTGAATAAAACATCTTCTTTCGGCTGCTCCTCTTAGAGGTCGCCACAGTGGATCATCTTTTTCCATATCTTGCTGTCCTCTGCATCTTGTTCTGTTACACCCATCACCAGCATGTCTTCTCTCTCCACATACGTAAACCTCCTCTTAGGCCTTCAACTTTTCCTCTTGCCTGGCAGTTCCATCCTTAGCATCCTTTTTCCAATATACCCAGCATCTTTCTTCTCCACATGTCCAAACCAATGCAATCTCATCTCTCAACTTTGTCTCCCAACACCCACCCTGAGCCGACACTCTAATGTACTCATTTTGAATCCTGTCCATCCTCATCACATCCAACGCAATTCTTAACATCTTTAACTCTGCTACCTCCAGCTCTGACTCCTATTTTTTGATCAGTGCCACCGTCTCCAACTCATATTACATAGCTGGTCTCACTACCGTCCTGTAGGCATTCCCTTTCACTCTTGCTGATACCCATCTGTCACAAATCACTCCTGGCACTCTTCTCCACCCATTCCACCCAGCCTGGACTGTCTGCTTCACCTCTCTTCCACACTCCCCATTACTCTGTACTGTTTATCCCAGGTATTTAAACTCATACACCTTCTCCAACTCTTCTCCCTGCATCCTCACCATTCCACTGACCTACCTCTTATTTACAGACATGTATTCTGTCTTGTTCCTACTGACTTTAATTCCTCTCCTCCCTAGCACATATCTCCACGCCTCCAGGGTCACCTCAACCTTCTCCCTACTCTCGTTACAGAGCACAATGTCATCAAAAGACAGCATAGTCCACAGGGACTCCTGTCTAATCTCGTCTGTCAACTTGTCCATCACAGTTGCAAATATGAAAGGGTTCACAGCCAATCCCTGATGTAATCCCCCCTCCAAGTTGAATGCATCTGTCACTCCTATTGCAGGCCTCACCACTATCACACTTCCCTTGTACATATCCTGTACAACTCTTAAATACTTCTCTGCCACTCCCAACTTCCACATACAATACTACAGCTCCTCTCTAGGCACTCTAACATACGCTCTCTCCAGGTGCACAAAGACACAATACAACTCCTTCTGGCCTTCTCTAAACTTCTCCATCAACATCCTCAGAGCAAACATTGCATCTGTGGTCTCTTTCTTGGCATGAAACCATACTGCTGCTTGCTAATCACCACCTCACTTCTTAAACCTAGCTTCCACTATTCTTTCCCATAACTTCATGTTGTGGCTCATCAATTTTATCGCCTGTACTTACTACAGTCCTGCACATCCCCCTTATTCTTAAATATTGGCACCAGTACACTTCTTCTCCACTCCTCAGAAATCCTTTCACTTTCCAAGATTGCATTAAACAATCTGGTTAAAAACTCCACTGCCATCTCCCCTAAACCGTCATTCTTCCACAGGTGTATCATCTGGACTAACGGCCTTTCCATTCTTCATCCTCTTGATAGCTGTCATGACATGACATCAAAATTTTTAAAAGTATCCACATCCAAAGAGGAGGTTAATACTTTCTTCAGACAAGTTAAAAACAACAAAAAACACTACATAAAAAATTAGCATATAGTGATTAGTGATAAGTTCGATGAAATCAAGGAAAAATTTGAGAACATGCAAAATGCGTTGAAGTCAATGGGGAGGAATAAACTGAAGTAGTTTTCACCCGATAATTGTGAAATGGTCCTTTAAGCTTCACTGAGAGTCAGGTAAGCGTCTACCGACTATTGTGGTCAAAAATGTGATCTGTGCAGAAAGAGTGCCAACCACAGCGCTACTGTGCCTCAAACAACAAAAGACACAAAAGGAGCAAAACAAATACAACAAATGTTCATAAATTTGCAATAAGTAAATACTGTATACATAATTTCACTCACAGAGTCCCAGTCTTGAGGCACATATTTGCCATGCCATGAAGTGGTGGTGTGGGACTGGCTGGTTGCAATGTTTAAAGTTTTGACTTCTGGTGCAGTTTCCCCATGTATCTGTCAGATTCTCCTCATTTTTGTGTTCCCTCAAGAAAAAAAGAAATGCCTTTTCAATAGTAGTAAAATATTTTGCTATTATTGTTTAATGAGGTCTCATTCTGACAGGAGAAGGGAGGCTGGAAAGATCCTTTAAGACTTGTTCTGAGATCATAGCTGGGCACATCGGTAATTATGCATGCAAACTGGCTATGTGGTGCTGCGTTGCCAGTTCACAGGGTTCATTTTCATATATCCAGAGGCAGTACTCATAATATTCTAATTATGGTCACCTAATTCAGTGTTTTTCTCAACCTTCATGGTCCTGTGACTCAGTTTTGCCTTTTTAAATTCATAGACAACCAACTAGCAGCCAATGCAAACTGAGCCCTTGGTGAAACAAGCCTGACTGGAAGATCGGGGTGCACGGGTGGGGAGCTTCCCCTTCATAAAATGAGCGCACTTAAAAATGGGGATACTTATTGTACAGTGCTCTCTTAAGGGACCCCCCAGGAACCAATAACTTCAACCTGCAACCTACAGTCCAAAAGTGGTTGAGCTAATGAAAAATGTATGAAAATGCTGAAAGTGTTTTTTTTTAACACACGTGGAATAGAAATCTGGCTGGAGTAATGAATGGGTTATGATGGCAGCGATTTTACAATAGATCCGCGTGAAAGTTCAAGGCATGGCAGCTACAGCTATGTAATGTCACATTGGCCTTGCAAAAGCATCATGGGGCGCTGGAAAAAAAAAGGTTAACCTAATCCAGCTCAAGGAGAATTTCCAGGAGAATATTGGGTGAACAGCTTATTTGCTGTGAATAATATTTTGGCATGCTTCACTGATCAATAAGGGTGATTAATTAAAATGCATAAAATGTACGAATGCATGTATGAACCTAGACCAGTGATTCCCAAACTGGGTCCTAGGGATCCACTGTGGATACATAGTTTTGTTCCAACAAGATTCACAATAAGTGATAATAATTGATCTCATTTAATTAGCTGGTATTCTTTTCTCTTATTATGCATTTAGGAAAGCACAAAAGTATGACTTACATTTATAAGACAATTTAGAAATATTTATATTTGCTATAGATTTAAATGCTTGGTTACGGCCTACCAAAATACTAGGGATACATAAATAGGCCAAGAGAGAGAGAGAGAGAATAAAAGCTCCATTTATTGTCTTAATAAAATACACAAAATATGGAGAAACTATACAGAACAAGCAAGGCAGGAGAACCACATTAAACATAGTTGTCTAACTTCAAAGTTCACAGCAAGATACAAACTATATGCAGTTATTACTTAACTGGCTAACTTAGATATTTCTTTAACAAACAAAGAAAAAAACCCAAAAGCCAGATCATCCAACCTTAACTCCACACACACCCCCTTAATTTATAAACCTACACCCCACCCATAACCCAGGTGAGTTTAATAAGCAACTTAAGTGGGTAATTAGGGCAGGACCCAATTAAGGTAAACCCCAAATTAGAATATAAGAGCAAAAGTCTAAAGTAGGTCGTAACAAACTCTCTTTGGTTTTTGTCTTGTTATTTTGCCCTTTTTCTGTGTAGTTTGCTCCCTACATGTTAGCCTAAGAATGACACTTAAAAAAAAGTAGAGCAGAAACCCGGGCAAACAACACTGAATGTTCAGATTGCATCAGACCCACTAATTAGTAAATACTGAATTAAATAACCTGAACACCTGGAAAAGCAGAATGACAGGATAAAAATATTCTTAATAAAAAACAAAACTACATTATCCCCATATAACTGCTTAGTATGTTTTTATAAAATTTTACCTAACTTTATTTTGTAATTTGTACATTGGCCACAAAACAAAGAAACTGGGAAATAACAGGTCACTCAGTGAGACTCAGAGTGCAATTAAAAAACTGAAAATGATTGGAAAAAAAAATCTACTGCCAAAGTGGGTCCCTGTGACTGAGTTTGGGAACCACTGACCTAGACAACAACAACCAAAAACAGCAGGAAATCAAATTAATAACTATGTCCTACTCAGTTCTAGTTCCAAGTAGAAGTCAGGAAATGGGAATAACTCAACACAAAAATGCTCAGGAAATAGGGAAAATCAACTAC
>NW_024386082.1:0-39213 GCF_016835505.1 Polypterus senegalus | reverse complement strand
CTGTATGTGCTGAGAATGTCAGTTTATTCTGTTCTCCTCTATTGGGTTTTGTAATAAGTAGATTTTGACTTTCTTGTGGGTTCTTACTAAAGTTTATTTAAACTGATTAAAATATTTTCCTAGTGTTTATTGATGTCATCTTTTTAATGTACGTATCCAGCTCTGGGGTGCCATGGATGTCCCTGTCGGCACCAGGCTGTCAGGTCCTGGAAGTTCCAACGGGTGCAGAAATGATTTTTATTTCATAAGTGCCCCAAGACCACAGTCACCCCAGGAACAGACGTTCATAAAGAGAGCAGAGCACCAAAATGACTAAGTGCCTGGAACCCTTTGGAGGGTTTGTCAAAGAAGAGGGCACCTTGGCTCGATAAAACCCACCACTCACTATGTGTCTAGCCCCCTAAGACAAGGTTGGGCAGGGTGGGGTGGTAGTCGGGACCATAGGAGCTGGGCTTGATGCCCACCTACAACACCCACCCTTCAGCCAGGACCCAAGCCCCAAGGTTTTCCTAAGCCTAGCACCTTCCTAGTCTCAGGGTCATTTCTGCTCCATCCTCAAGGCAACACAGCCCTCAGAATAAGGACTAACCCTCACGGTTAAACCTAGTCTGATACTTCAAGGGGGTTTTTGATGTCAAGGCTGGAGTGGCAGAGGGTCCAAGTGAGGTGTCAAATGGCAGGACTTGGCCCCCTCTACAAGATGCAACCCTCACTGGGGCTCTGTTTTCCCATAAAGCAGCTGAATTCAAAATGACCCTTGAACTCTGATCGGCTACACAATCTGAATCACTGGAGGGTGCAACCACCCCACTACTCTTTCCCTACTTCACATCCATAGGACCATGGTTGGGGGGCCTCGAAAAGTTAAAAATGCCATACAAAGCATCTAGTCATAGATATGAAGGTGTCCAAAATGTCAAACCCCCTCCCCACCCCTCATGCAGGAGCCTCCTGACAAAGTCCACGAAAAGCCTGTAATGTAATGTAGTGAAAAGCAGCCAAATTGTGAGAGATTCCAGCTGTATGACCCTTTGTCGGGGCAGGTGGGGCACTAGAAGTCCTAAGAGGTCAGCGACAGCCCCTTCAAGCAGAGTGGCAGTCAAATGCACCCCGTGTAAGGGACAAAAATCAGGTCCTTACAGTCGAGCCTCTCCTCACTTTTGGATCTACTGATACCCTTCATGGAAGTAAGGTCTGAGCTGGGAGAGTCCTGAATATCACTGTCATAGGACATTTCCAACTTATTGCAAATAATTAAGTCCTAGGCAAAGTGCTATCACTGACTTTCTCTCAGATGTCCTAAGGGGTTGAGTGGGGACTCCTTATGCCAGGTGTTAAATCAAGAAGCCTGTGAAAACCCCAGGGCACCCCATGGACCCTCCTGAAACACTGGTTCAAGCAGACTTAGAATTTTTATGGGTTGGCAGAGCACCCTTCATGCTGGATGGTGAACTGACGTCCAGGCACTGATTTAAGGACATTCTGGTATCCCTCCCACAAATGCATTTTTGAGTGCTGATCTGGTCATCTGGCACTTCCCTTGAAGTTTTAGGAAAGTTAAATCAGCCCCTTTATGCCTGGCGAAGAACTAAAGAGGTCTGCTATTTTCCTCCTCAACCCAGTGGCTGATAGGTGCCAAAACTGCTAATCTTGTGTCTAAAGTGACACTTTTTTGAAGTGCTAATGCACCAACATCACTCCCCTTTGGCCGGAAGAACTACTGGGGTCAGCTATTTTATGGATAGGCCTGGTGCCTGTCAAATGCAACCCTTTACTTGCAAAAATTTTTCATGGAAGTACTAAGGTACCAAATCCATGCCTTGGTGGTCACCTGGTGCTCTGTCATCCACAGGCAAAATATGCTTGCAACCAGTAGACATGAAATGTGACTTGCAGTATGACACCCAAACTTTCTCAGAAATCTACCTACTCCTAAGAGTCCAGCAGCAACAGCCTTTAGTAGGACCTCAATCCTTTGATTTGGCCATAATCCAGGGATTGACCTAGTATCCCACCCAGAAGTCTGGTACCCTTCCGGAGATTTTCACAGACGGACATTTTCAAATACCAAAACACAACTGTGTCCAAAATGTACATAAAATCCAATAGGCCAAAATCTCCTCTAGGTTTACAATGATATATATATATATTACACTTTCGTCAGAAAACTAGGCTAGCTATCTAAGGCCTGAACTGGAATCTACCATTCGAGAACAGAAGACACTTCTGCTACAGAACTCGCAACTGAAGGAAAAGAACTGAATCATTCATAAGGTACTGTGCACTTATCTACTATATTCGCATGATCATAAATGACAGCAAGGTCGCGCGTACCTTAAGAAAATTTGAGAGACTGTGATATTATTAAAGGACGTCTTGGAAAAAGACATTTTGGATGATTGGATGAGCCTTTGCCTGAGTCATTGGAGCCTTGTTTCAAGAAAGTAATCTGCCTTGTTGGAATGTCCCTATTGTGACGAGATTGCTGTCAGGAAACGTCCAGTCATTTGATTCAACTGTTGTCATGGCAATGTCTAAACAGAGCTCAAGTGAGATTGGCAGTGATCTGAGTACAGACTCGAAGTCAGAAAATATAATTAGAGATCTTAAAGATCACACAAGTCAGAAGAAAGATAAGCTTTTGTTGAATCCCATTTTTTGAGTTGAAGCTGCAGAACTTTGGTAATTTTGGGAAAATGCAGCTACTGTATATATATATATATACTATTTTGTCGGGTATGCCAGGGGCGACACCGGCCGGACACCTTGAAGGACCGGAAGTGGGCATGCACCCATCTGGGATCACGTGGGGCCGCCATCCTGGTTGCTTTGGGGGACACAGGTAGAGGGCTTGGAAGCCCAACCCTGTAGGGACCCGTGGTCACTGCCAGGGGGCGCCCCAATGCCTTGGGGACCTGGACCTCAGCACTTCCGCCACACCAGGAAGTGCTGGGGAAGAAGAGGACACCGGAGAGCTTCCGGGAGAACAGCCGGCATTTCGGGCAATACCCCCAGGCCACCAGATGGAGCCCTCCCTGCAGTATGGAGGTGCCCCAAAGACCAGCAGGGAATCATGGACAATGGAGTTTTCATCCACAGCCCTGCTGGATACCACAAGGGCACAAGAGAGAGCTGCAGGAGGAGAAAAGAATCATATGTGCCCTATAACCCGAAGTGCATCATAGGCAAAAGAGCGACGCAGAAGTGGGATGACATCCGGGTGAAGAAAAGGACTTTTAATCTGACCGGAAGTGATAGAAGATCACAGGACTGGGAATTGGAACACTTCTAAGTCAGGGACTATAAAGGATTAGGAGCTCCTGAGAGCCGAGCTGAGCTGGGTGGAAGGTGGGAAATGCATCTGGGAGGTGGAGGACTTGTTTATTGTATTTGTGTTTAATTAAATGAGTATAGTGAGAGGAGGATGCTTGGTGCACTGTTTGTGAAAGAATAAAATCAATTATTGATTTTACCTGGTGTCCAGTCTTGAACAACGGTTCGCTGCAGCGATAGCGCTCTACTTCGTTAGCAATATATATATAAACTGCTCAAAAAATTAAAGGAACACTTTGAAAATACATCCATCCATCCATCCATCCTCTTCCGCCTTATCTGAGTCGAGGTCAGGGGGCAGCAGCTTGAGCAGAGAGGCCCAGACTTCCCTCCTCCGGCCACTTCTTCAACCTCTTCGGGGAGAATTCCCAAGGCGTTCCCAGGCCAGCTGGGAGACATAGTCCCTCCAGCGAGTCCTGAGTCTCTCCCCGGGGCCTCCTCCCGGTTGGATATGCTCGGAACACCTCACCAGGGGAGGCGTCCAGGAGGCATCCTGATCAGATGCTCAAGACATCTCATCTAATTCCTCTCGATGCGGAGGAGCATGCTCAACTCCTGAGCCCTCCCGAATAACTGAGCTTCTCACCCTATCTTTAAGGGAAAGCCCAGACACCCTGCCAAAATTCATTTCAGCAGCTTGAATTTGCGATCTCATTCTTTCAGTCACTACCCATGGCTCATGACCATAGGTGAGGGTAGGAATGTAGATCGACTGGTAAATTGAGAGCATTGCCTTATGGCTCAGCTCCTTTTTCACTACGACGAACCGATGCAGAGCCTGCATCACTGCGGATGCCGCACCGATCCAGCCTGTCGATCTCACGATCCATTCTTCCCTCACTAAGCGAACAAGACCCCGAGATACTTGAACTCCTCCACTTGGGGCAGGATCTCTCCCCAACCCCTAGGAGCACACTTCACCCCTTTTCCGGCTGAGGACCATGCTCCTCGGTTTGGAGGTGCTGATTCTCATCCCAGCAGCTTCCACACTCAGCTGCGACCCGATTCAGAGAGGCTGAAGATCAGGACCTAATGAAGCAAACAGGACAGCACATCATCTGCAAAAAGTAGTGGCCCAATCCTGGAGTCCACCAAGCGGGACCCCCTAGCGCCCTGGCTGCGCCTAGAAATTCTGTCCATAAAGTTATGAACAGAATCAGTGACAAAGTGCAGCACTGGCGAGTCCAACTCTCACTGAAGCGACTTACTTGCTGGCAATGCGGACCATGCTCTGGCCAGTTGTACAGGGACGAACAGCCCTTATCAACAGGTCCGGTACCTCATACTCCTGGAGCACCCCACAGGATTCCCTGAGGACACGGTGAACACCTTTTCCAAGTCCACAAAACACATGTAGACTGGTTGGACAAACTCCCATGCGCCCTCCAGGATTCTGCTAAAGGTGTAGAGCTGGTCCACTGTTCTGCGACCAGGGAAAACCACACTGTTCCTCCTGAATCCGAGGTTCAACTATCTGATGGACCCTCTTTTCCAGAACCCTTGAATAGACATTTCCAGGGAGGCTGAGAACTGTGATCCCCTGTAGTCTGCCAATCCAGAGGCACTGCCCCGATGTCCATTCGATGTTGCAGAGCGTGTCAACCAAGACAGTCCTACAACATCCTGAGCCTTGAGGAACTCCGGGCATATCTCATCCACCCCCGGGGCCCTGCCACCGAGGAGTTTTTTGACCACCTCGGTGACCTCAGCCCCAGAGATTGGGGAACCCACCACAGAGTCCCCAGGCTCTGCTTCCTCATTAGAAGGCATGTTAGTGGGATTGAGGAAGTACTCCCCCCACCGACCCACAATGCCCCGAGTCGAGGTCAGCAGCGCACCATCCCCACCATATATGGTGTTGACACTGCACTGCTTCCCCCTCCTGAGACGCCGGATGGTGGACCAGAATCTCCTCTAAGCCATCCGAAGTTGTTCTCCATGGCCTGCCCAAGCCCCTCCCATGCCCGATATTGCCTCAGCAACCACCGAAGTCACATTCCGCTTGGCCTGTCGGTACCTATTAGCTGCCTCCAGAGTCCCACAGGACAAAAGGGTCCGGTAGGACTCCTTCTTCAGCTTGACGGCATCCCTCACCGCCGGTGTCCACCAACAGGTTTGGGAATTGCCGCCACGACAGGCATCAACTACCTTATGGCCACAACTCCGCCAGCCCTCAACAATAGAGGCACGGAACCTGGCCCATTTGGACTCAATGTCCCCCACCTCCCTCTGGACGTGGTCAAAGTTCTGCCGGAGGTGGGAGTTGAAGCTACTTCTGACAGAGTACTCTGCCAGATGTTCCCAGCAGACCCTCACAACACGTTTGGGTCTACCAGGCCTAACCGGCACCCTCCCCCACCATCGAAGGCAACTTATCACCAGGTGGTGATCAGTTGACAGCTCTGCCCTCTCTTCACTCGAGTGTCCAAGACATATGGCCGCAAGCCATACGACCCAACCACAAATTTGATCATCGAACTGAGGTCTTGGGTCTCCTGGTGCCAAGTGCACATATGAACACCCCTATGCTTGAACATGGTGTTCATTATAGACAATCCATGATGAGCACAGAAGTCCAATAACAAAACACCGCTTGGGTTCAGATCGGGGGGGCTGTTCCTCCCAATCACGCCCTTCCAGGTCTCACTTTCATTGCCCACGTGAGCATTGAAGTCCCCCAGCAGAACAAGGGAGTCCCCAGAAGGTACGCCCTCTAGCACCCCCTCCAGTGACTCCAAAAAGGGTGGATACTCCAAACTGCTGTTCGGCGCATACACACAAACAACAGTCAGGACCTTTCCCCTCACCCGAAGGCGGAGGGAGGCTACCCTCTTGTCCATGGCAGTAAACCCCATTGTACAGGCTCCAAGTTGGGGGCAATAAGTATGCCTACACCCGCTCAGCCCCTCTCACTGGTGGCAACTCCAGAGTGGTAGAGAGTCCAGCCCCTCTCAAGGAGATTGGTTCCAGAGTCCAAGCTGTGCATTGAGGTGAGTCTGACTATATCTAGCGGAACCTCTCGACCTTGGCAATAGCTCAGGCTCCTTTCCCTTTCAGAGGTGACATTCCATGTCCCAAGAGCCAGCTTCTGTAGCCAGGATCGGACGCCAAGGTCCCCGCCCACCACCAACTCACTGCACCAACCTCTTGGCCTCCATGGTGCCCCACACCGGAGGTGGGTTGACTAAGTTCTCAGGTAACCCCTTGCCAGATTTTCCCAGCAACCCTCACATCCGGGTCTACCAGGCCTCCGATCCCACAGGAAAAAGCCCGGTGGTTTGCTTGCGCACCCTCACGGACAAGGTGTCCGCCGCGGCATCACATATGGCACAACTCGCCAGCGTAACTGGGCCGGACCGCATGCTAATGTCCCCACTTGACTGGTGTTCTGCCAGGTGGGAGTTAACACTCTGACAGGTACTCGTGTGTTCCCACAGCCCTCACACTTGTCATGTGCGGGTGGACGTAGCAGAGGGCCCATAGAGCGCCGCACCAGGCCATCCATCTAGTCTGTCTGCTTTGGTCAGAACATCACACCAGTGGCCTCCTGTGGAGGTCATTTGTGGCTCTGGCAGTACCCCTGTCCTCTTGGCCCAATAGATACCCATCCCTCTGATGGTGTGGACCTTCTAGAGGGCCTTGGGTTGTCCAAGCTCTCTTGAGTAACTGCCTGTTCTCCGGAACCCTCCATGCCCAGACTGTGCTTCAGACACAGCAAACCTTGGCAATGGCATCATTGATGCCTCTGTCCCGCAAATTTGGACTACCTGTGCCCCAACTCTGTAGGGTCAGGTAGGGACCCATGCTACCAGATGCATGACTACCAATGCAAATGGTGACAAAACAGATGAGGAGGCGAAAATGTCAGTTTGGCCTCTTCCACCTTTCAAACCATTCATTCCTTTGAGTGGTTGCCATTGAGCCCTAGGCACAAAGAGCTGAAACTGATTACACCCTCTGCTGACTTAATGCGCCAGATCAATAGCTCAGAATTTCTTACTGATTGGATGCTATACTTTCGGATAAAAGGCCTCCTTTAATTTTTAGGCATATCTAATTAAAGCTAAATCTGGAAGATGTGGAAACTCTACTTTTAAATTATTGCATGGAGATCCAATCAAGGGAGAATGAATCACTATATTAAAGTCATTTAATCCGAGCTTTCCCTAGGGGTCTTCAGTCGAAGAGCAATGCTTCTTACAGAATCAAAGGCACATAGCATAAATTACGGTAGGGTGGGTGGGAGGGAGGTTTGGTGATCCATTGCCTGGGTTGGTGTAAAGTGATTAGAATCAGTCTCTAAGTTGCATAGGGTTACAGTGTCGTGAAGGGTCTCATTTGATACAGTCCAGGTTGCCGCTCTGGCCTTTAGTATTCCCTAAATTTCTTGATATCTCCCAATATAAATGTATCGTCCTGTGATTTAGTATTGTATAGATCAATATAGGTGAGTTCCTTTGTGACAGGCACCTGTTGTCCTGTTTTTCGGCATGCATTCTGAGTCAATGTGTCTGGGACATGAAGCATGGAATGCGTCACTGTGTTCGTGATTCTCTGTTGATTTCTTGTTTTAACATTAAAAGAGGCCTGCACAGCTGTTTTTGTGTGATATTCTGACACCTCACTTGCCCAGGAGTGTGACCTCGCTAGTTTGATGATAAGGAGATGCCAGCCGGGGGTTTCTGGGTTCATCCGATTCGAGCCAAGTTGCTTGAGTTTTTGGCGTCTGATGTGATAGGCTTCGATTATGACATATTTGAGTAGTCTGTTTGAGGAAAAGGTGGAGGAGAGTAAGGTCCTCTTCATTTGTTCCTTATTTTGGGTGTGCACGAGATAGAGCCATTCAAATTGCTGCATTACTAGTTCTGCTAGAAGTCCTGATAATGGCGATCCCATTGGCATGCCTTCTTCCTGAGTGTAGTATTTGCTTGAAAATGAAAGTGAAGTTTTTGCCAGAGTGATATTAGATGCATTATGTGTTTAATCGACAGTTTAGTTCTTGTCTCCCATGGTGGGGTCACTTTCCAGTTTCACTGAGGTTTTGCTTCTAGTGCGGCTTGAAATAGCTGTGTCGGGATCTCCTTCTGGCATGTGCAGGGCCGATGGTCCGTTACTTGCTATCGGGCAGTATATATAGGGGACGGAGGTGGCGGGGGCTGTGGTTGCGGATGAGGTTGGAAGGTCGGGGAAGGTAATACAGGGTATAGCAGGTCTTTTTTGTCGCTCTTTTTCCGCCTCTCATCCGACTGTGGTCTCGAATCCGCTTGCACTTTCTGTAACGCTATGAGTAACTCTTCTTTTTCTTTTCTAGCCTTAACTTCCGCGGGGTCAATAATTCATTACGTTTCTGTACTGCCTCTAAATCAACGATCTTTAATAACCAATTCCCACCTATCAAACATGTCCATGCGATATAGGGCACCATTACAACAACCTTGTGTATTCCTGCATAATATTTTCCTAATTTCCTGTACTTCATTCATGTCTCCGGTCCCTTCAACTGGCCATCTCCCCCCACTTTGCTTATTCCACTTTTGCATGCCTTCTTAAAATCTAATCCTGTCTTCTTTCAATGAGCTTTCTAGGGACCCATTCTTTAGTCCACCAGTATGTGGAGCCTGCGATCCTCAAAATAATCCTTCTAGCATTAGGTTTTTAGGACCTTTGGGGGACTGTTTGACTGGTTTGTATTAGTTTTTCCCATGGCGAATGGCGGATATCAATGGAAAATGACTCGACCCCTGCTTAACCCCATCCCTACCTACTGTCTGCTCCTATTCCCTGGATTACAGCTTCAGGTGACTTTGTGTCCATTTATGCGCCAATCTGCTAGGGTGTTTGTCTCCGTCACCTGAGCAACCCATTGAAACAGGAGTATGACCAGACAGCCGAAAGGAGAAACTCGCCTCTCCGTACTTCTTAGGTACACATTCTCTAAAACGCCTCTTTCACCCCATTCCACTATTCATAGGAGGCTTGCCACTCACCCCTTTCTATGCCACTTGACAAGGGGAGACTAGCTAACATTCACACTGTGCCGTATTCCAGAAGGTCCAAAAGTCACTATCCCTGAGTCCCGAAGTAAAATGGCCGACAGTGGGGTAACTTCGCGTTGAAATCGTACTTGAGGAACTCCAAGCACTTGATGAACAGATTCAGAAACTCCTGTCCCGACGGAAATACCTGAGAAATCTGAAGGCCCGGCTGTTGGATAAACCGTCCTTGCCATCTGGAACCGGCGAACATCAACCCGCGTTGTGCCGACCTCACCCCGTCGTCTCGTAGGAGCGGCGCGCTGCTGACCTCGGTGGATTTCAGCTATGCAGGCGGGGTTCAAGGCCAGAGCACCTCCATCGGCACAGGCGAGCATTTTATCTCAGAACCGGTTTGACCCTCTCCGTCCCCATTTCGCCTTCAGCACCTGGTGATGTATTAGTGGTAGGTGATTCTATCGTTAGAAACCTTAATGTCGCATGCCCTAATGCAAAATCGTTTGTTTCTTGTTTTCCGGTGCTCGTGTCCGAGATGTAATGAAACGTGCCAGCAGTCTACGAAACACAAGGAGAGGGCAGTTGGATCAATCGTCTTGCATGCGCGTAAAGCGATATAAGGCACCGACAATCAGAAATCCTGAAGGCTGACTTCGCAGCTTTGATTAAAGACACGAAGGAGAGGACCCCATCGGCAAAGATCTTCGTTTGGTCCACTACCTCGTCAGACGATCCAACGAGTACTACAGTCGTCTGCTAGGGTTGAACAACTGGCTACAGGGTTTCTGCAAGAAGAAGGATGTCGGTTTCATCAACAATTGGAATCTCTTTTGGAAAGGCGCGTCTCTTCAAGCGTGATGGCCTGCATCCGAACAGTTTGCGCCGGGTCCTCTCCGAAAACATATCGAAGGTAATTCGTTTTCTTGACTATCTATCTCTGCTCTTAACCCCTTCCGAAATAATACTGCTGTGCCAGGACATGATGAATGTTTAATAGAGTCTTCCGTTAAAGTGCACACCATTAATACTGTAATAAGCAATCTCAATGCACGTAGAAAACCTAGGAAATACGGCATAAACTCCAATAATCTAATTAAAATCACTATTTTAGAGGAACAATGTATTAAAACTATAAAACAGATCACAGATTAAACAAAAATACACAGAGCGCTAATAATAATAATTTAGTTCCTATTCCAAATAACAATAACGCACATAGTACTCATCTCTGCACCTCCGAAACATTAAATATGGCACTATTAAATGTTAGAGCTTTAACTAACAAAACGTTTTTTATCAACGATCTTATTAGTGATAAAAATAGATCTTATTGCACTAAATGAAACATGGCTGAATTCAGATGCGGCAGTTTTAATCGAATCTGCCCTCGGATTACAGTTTTACTCATGCAAACCGCCAGGGAAAAAGGGGGGGCGGATTGGCTAACATTTACTCGAGCCGATTAAAATGTAAAGATGTCAGTTTTGGTAAGTTCAAGTCCTTTGAGTATCTCGCCGTTGTTATTCATGGAGATTCTCAAGTTCTAGTACTATCCGTGTATAGACCTCCTAAATATAACGTCTTTTTGAGGAATTCTCTGACTTAATGTCAATTTTAATTACTAACTATGACACACTCCTAATAGTTGGCGACTTTAATTTTCATATAGATAATCAGTGTGATCTAAAAGTAAAAGAATTTATGAACCTCCTGGATTCTTTTGATTTGAGACAACTCATAAATCAGCCTACACATAAAGCAGGTCATACATTAGACTTAGTGATTACTAAAGGACTGAAAGTTGATATAAAACAGATCATTGATATTGGTCTATCAGACCATTTTCTTCTACTTTTAATATAGAAATAATGATAAAAACACTCATGAGAAGCATATTGTTAAAAACGCTTCTTTGATTCGCAGCAGCTTTAAAACTTACAAACATTTTAAGCAATCAGTCCGTTTATAGTGCCAGCTATAATAGCGAGGACAATGTAAATAGTAAGGTGGAAAGATTTAATTCTAAAGTGAGAGCTGCTGTTGACATAGTTGCACCTGAAAAGACAGTGAAAAAATCTTCTAGCATTGTTATACCATGGAAGACCCAAAGAGTGTCTGATTTAAAGAGAACATGCCGTAGAGCTGAGCGTCAATGGAGGAAGACTAAACTTACTATCCACCATGAAATATTAAAAGTCAAAATAACAGAATACAATAACACTGTCCGTCTTGAGAGCGCTGCTATTTCTCAAGATTATAAATAACAATGCTAGTAATCCCAGAGTCTTATTTTCAACAATTGATCGCCTACTAAACCCAGGTAGCTCAAAGTAATGCCTCCTAAGTGCTTCCAGTGAAACCTGTGAGGCTGTCGCTGTATTTTCAATCAAAAATTAATGATATTAGAAATAACATAGTATATCTCCCCAACACTAAGGATCCCCTAAACCCCAACATCCTGTTATAAACAAATTAAACTCTTTCACTAGGATAGATTTACCTGATTTACAAAAAATAATCTCAATTAAAATCCTCCACCTGAGTCCTTGACCCGATACCAACAAGGTTTTTCAAAGAAGTATCAGGCGTGCTTATTGATAATGTTCTGACATAGTAAATTCGTCACTAGATACTGGGGTCTTCCCAGACTGTCTTAAGACTGCTGTAGTTAAACCCCTACTTAAGAAACATAATCTTGACCCTCAGCTCTTGAAAATTTTAGACCCATCTCTAACCTGCCTTCTTAAGTAAAGTTCTGAGAAGGCAGTCATTATGCAGTTAAATGACCACCTAAATAAACATGCTATTCTTGATAAATTTCAGTCAGGTTTTAGAACAAATCACAGCACAGAAACTGCACTCGTTAAAGTAGTAAATGACTTGCGGGTAAATGCAGACAGAGGCCATTTATCTGTTCTCATCCTCTTAGATCTGAGTGCTGCATTTGACACCATTGATCACAACATTCTTAGAAATCGCCTTAGTCAATGGGTGGGCCTCTCTGGCAGTGTCTTAAATTGGTTTGAATCCTACCTGACAGGGAGAAAATATTTTGTTAGTTGTGGGAATTACAACTCAAGACACATGATATCCAATATGGTGTTCCACAAGGCTCTATCCTGGGTCCGCTGTTATTCTCAATCTACATGCTTCCGTTAGGTCAGATTATCTCAGGGCACAACGTGAGCTACCACAGCTATGCTGATGACACACAGCTGTACTTATCAATAGCACCTGATGACCCTGATTCTATTGATTCACTAACACAATGTCTGACTAGTATCTCAGAATGGATGAATAGTAATTTTCTCAAGTTAAATAAAGAGAAAACTGAAATTTTAGTGATCAGCAATAATGGATACAATGAGGCTATTAGAAATAAACTGGATACATTAGGATTAAAAGTCAAGACGGAGGTAAAAAGCTTAGGGGTGATTGTTGACTGTAATCTGAATTTTAAATCACATATTAATCAGATCATTAGGACAGCATTTTTCACTTAAGAAACATAAGTAAAGTTAGACCTCTTATATCACTGAAAGATGCTGAGAAATTAGTTCACGCGTTTGTTTTCAGTCGACTAGATTACTGTAATGCACTCCTCTCAGGACTACCCAAAAAAAATATAAATCGTTTGCAACTAGTGCAGAATGCAGCTGCTAGAATCCTAACTAGGAAAAGAAAATCAGAACACATCACACCAGTTTTATGTCACTACACTGGTTACCTGTGTCATTCAGAATTGACTTTAAAATTCTGCTTATGGTTTATAAAGCCTTAAATAATCTCCCCCATCTTATATATCGGAATGTCTGACACCTTATATTCCAAATCGTAACCTCAGATCCTCAAATGAGTGTCTCCTTAGAATTCCAAGAACAAAACTTAAAAGAAGTGGTGAGGCGGCCTTCTGCTGTTATGCACCTAAAATCTGGAATAGCCTGCCAATAGGAATTCGCCAGGCTGATACAGTAGAGCACTTTAAAACACTGCTGAAAACACATTACTTTAACATGGCCTTTTATAACTTCATTTTAATCTTAATTTAACTTAATCCTGATACTCTGTATGTTCAATTCATCATAATAACTATTCATGGTGGCTCTAAAATCGGTACTGACCCCTACTCTCTTTTCTGTTTCTTTTTCCGGTTTCTTTGTGGTGGTGGCCTGTGCCACCTCCACCTACTCAAAGCTTCATGATGCTCCAACAATGATGGATGGATTAAAAGGAAGAAGTCTACGTGACCATCATCATTATCAAGCCCTTCCGTTGTAACGGCCGACCCCTTATTCCCAGCCGGCAGCTACACCTCCAAGACCTGTGGCCTGGATAATTTACTGAGAAACCTTTCCTGTCAAGCCGCATCTCTACACAGATAAACTTTTTCCACAATCGACGGTTTGAAATGCAAAGACACAGTAGGCCGAATGTAAAATTAAACAGGAATAAATGTATTAAATGAGACAAGACACGCCACAAGACAAATGCACACCCAAATATTCCTCCACCCCAACAATCCCAAAGCAAAACTGAAAATATACATACAAATCCCCTCCCTTGTCCACGTAACATATAACACACACCACACAAACGACAAATGACTAGCAAACAGAATGATCGTGAACTTGAGTCCGAACGTGAATAAATGTCCTGAATACGGATACTGATTAGCGGCAATTGTAGTGTTTGTATTTCCCGGCGTTTGGATCAACCTCACCGTGATTCCTCGGCGTGTGGCGAATGATGATTCGACCCCGGGGTCTTCAGCAGCAAGCAGGTTGAAAGGCAGTCCGGATGAATGAAAACAAACTGGATCAAAGCGCAATGAAATGAATCGGCAAGCAAGTTGTAGTTGTGAATGCGAAATTGGTTCTCCTCCTTCCTTCTCTCTCTCTCTCTCTCGTGCTAGTCTCCTTCGTCTCCTCCTCTTCTCCTTAAATAGTCCGTGACGGCAGTAATTGATTGATTGATAGATATACAGGTGCTTTCCAGATTAGCGGTTGTGAACTCCTCCCATCATCCGTCCTCCTTTACGGGGACAACATTAACTGATACACATACACGCAGTCAATGGGACAATGAAACGAGACACACACAGAACTGACATTTAAACACTAACTAACTATGTTGCACCGCTACACCGTGAGAATCCTAAATCCAAAGAGGACTGTTTCATTTATGTTAGGTAGAATGCCCAGAGGGGACTGGGCGGTATCATGGTCTGGAATCCCTACAGATTTTATTTTTTCTCCAGCCGTCTGGAGTTTTTGTTTTTTCTGTCCCCCCTGGCCATTGAACCTTACTCTTATTCGATGTTAATGTTGATTTATTTAGTTTTATAATTGTGTCTTTCATTTTTCTATTCTTTAATATGTAAAGCACTTTGAGCTACTGTTTGTATGAAAATGTGCTATATAAATAAATGTTGTTGTTGTTGTTGTTGGCACACCAGTTAAACTTAATGGGAATCCCCCGATCTAATCACCACGACTCCATTCACCTGCCTGGAAAATCCTGTCCAGTCGCTTTTCGCTTCGGCTAGGAGGAGGTCAGCGACTCCTCACGCAGGAGACGTCCAGGACAGGCCAGTCCTAACTTTTGCCGGAGCTGGTCCTTTCCGACCCGGCCGGTGTCGGTCCGTTTGCGCTTCACTGGACGATCCCGCTCAGGGAGCTGTCTGTCCGTTTCCTGCCTCACGTCTGGGCGGCAGAAAACTGTGGGTGATATAATGCAACTGACAGCAGGCGAGTGTTATTTTTCTTTCAGTTCTCTTTATTTCTTAATTAGAGTCGCAGAAAGCAGAGATACAGACCGCAGCAACAGCTGGCTAATCTGACACCCCGATCAACAGATGGGGGGAGTTTTTATACCCCTTTATCTCATGATTAGCAAGACAGAAAACATCCTTATCATCAAAATTTTAAAGTTAAGCAATATGTCTAAGCTAAGCAATTTTTTATTTATGTCCCTAAGACTGACCACGGACATAACACCTTATGCTCTTATTTTTTTTTTTAGCCTTATGACCCTTTCACTCTGTGCTGTTCATTTTGAGGAACTTAACTGAAAAACAGCTTAGGACATCATTATGTGGCAACATATTTTTTGTTAGTCTGCGTGGGTTGGCACCCTGCCCAGGATTGGTTCCTGCCTTGTGCCCTGTGTTGGCTGGGATTGGCTCCAGCAGACCCCCGTGACCCTATTCGGATTCAGCGGGTTAGAAAATGGATGGATGGATATTTTTGTTAGTTCATAAATCAAGCTTTCTTACTGAAAAAGTTACAACACACAGGGTACGTGGTGTTGAGGAGAACATTCTTCTTCTACAGAACTCTCAGTACCAGGATGTGGTCAATGGTAGACTTCCTAAGTGTAAAACCAGACTGTTCCAGTCGCTGGTAGGTGAGCAAGGGATCATGGATCCTATTGAGGATGACCCTAGCGAGGACCTTACCCGGCACTGAGAGCAGTGTTATCCCCCTGTAGTTGCTGCAATCCAGGTGATCACCCTTCCCTTTCCAGATAGAGAGGACAAATCCTGTTTTCCAGTCAGTTGGGGATGACGCCAGTCTCCCAAATGGAAGCAAAGATTGTTTACAATGTCAGGAGGACAGCCTTACCACCAGCCTGGAGAATTTCACCCTGGATGCCACAGATCCCTGTAGCCTTCCCTACCCTCAGCTGGTTCCCTGTGCAATCTCAGTGAGACACGAAGGGTTCACAGCTAACTGGCAGAACAGCATCAAGAACTGTGGACCTAGCTGGAGGATCATTTTTAAACAGCTTTTCGAAGTAGCCAGCCCAGTGGGTAACATCTGCAATATCATCTGTAAGGACCATTACATCAGCCGCCCTGACTATAAATCTCAGAGGAACAGATTTGGATGTGCATAATGCTTTGATTTTTCTGTTAACAGGACGTGGGTCGCTAGACCACAGATGGTGTGTCACTGGCTCACAGTTTCCTCTAACAAAGGCCTCCTCATCTGCCCTCCTAGCCCTGGCAGCCATCCTTCTTAATTCCTGGTACAGACCAGAGTTGCCATCGAGCTGTGTGCTGCGACTCCTCTCGATGATATCCAGGGTGCCTTGTAAGATGAAACACGTTTTTCTGGGAACACAAACACAACCCTCAACAGCCTTCTGAATTTTGTAATGGAAGGTATCCCACATCACTTTAGGATCAGCAGTCACACCCAAATCTGTTAATCTGTTTCTCATACAAACTCGTTACAAACAGCCTGACCTTGGAGTCTGGCCTGGTTATTGTTAACCAGTTAAAAACAGGTTAGAAAGGATAGAATATGCATGGAATACTTGGAGACCATATTCACAGTACCATGTACATAATGCTTTTTATCTATGGTACTGTACGTATGGTCAGCATACACTACTACACAGTAAAAAGACGAAATGACAGAACAGATTAGTTGCTCTTATATCTCAGTACTCGAGTATAAGGACATTTTTGGCTCAGGCTCTGTGGATGCATCAAAAACACTTGCTATTTAAAAAGCCACATTCTTTTATGTCCTTGAAGAGGTGACGTCTTAGATACATTGTATGCGTGTTGTAACGTACTTGGTGTGAATTTGTAATTTAACTGAACACTTGAACTATTTGACTTTTTTAGGTACAACATGAAGAGCAGCCTCCAGTAGTGAAGGTACCAGGGGTGGTCGGGACATTCTGGGATGCTCCTCTCAACAGAAGCACCACAACAACCAAACAGTTTTGTTTTTTAATTTACAGTTCCTATGGTCAGCAGTAAGATGTATATTATAACGTTCAGAAGCTTTGCTGCACCACACAAAACATTTTCTTGGTAGAGCACAATCTTCAATTCAAGTTTTCTTTTTGAACAGAGTTCTTCAGTGAGTTGAGACTGCAGATGTGAAGTTCACAGATAAAACACAATTACAGATAAATTTATAAACGACTACAGTATATTCTCATGTATAAGTCGGGTCTTGAAACCCGAAAAATCGATCATAACATCAGACCCTCAGATATACCATTCAAAAATACAACACTTACATTTTTTTGAATGGTTGAAACTAGTCGTCCTCTGCAGCTTTGCCTGCCTAGTAGTGAAACAGGACAGTGAGGTGGGCCCTGCTCCGCTTCCCACTCCTGACATCACTCTTCCCTCTCCCCTCAGCCTGCAGCATCTGTTGTGGATTATCACAAATATATCACACCTGCAAGTGAACTATGATTCTTAGCATGATGAGAGAAGTCGCAAAATGAACCGGAATGTTCAAGCAAATTATAGAAAAAAAAACAGATCAAAATCCATTAAGTGGTTCTCTTGTTCGCTAGTTAAGTGGATGTAAGGTACACGCCCCGAGGCTGATGAGTGAGTGAGTGAGTATGGCCCAGCCTCGCTCCCCTCAGTCTACTGTGTCTGATTTATGCAAATAAATTGGTACAGCAAGCGAACTGTGATACAGTAGAACCTCTGGTCGCGAACGTTTCCGAACACATAAAAATCGGGTTACAATCAAAAAGTTTGCCAAAATTTTGAATCTGTTCACGACCACATGCTCTGGTGGTGAACAAAAACACTAGCAGCCAGTTTCCCTTCGGTTTGTATGCGTCAATGATTTCCCATTCTCCGTTTCTCATTTTCTTTTTTTTTGCGCATACAGGGCCTAACAAAGCAGCTGATGTTGCAAAAGGAGTTACAATGTTAACCAAGCAGATGCCTCAAGTGCTAGTGTGGTTGAACGAGAAGCAACTTGCAGGAGATAGTGTTAGCAAGGCGGTCATATGCAAGAAACTCAGGAAGATTCATGGTGATTTGCTAAAAAAAAATCCTTCTTCGAGTGGTGAAGGTGAGGAATTTAAAGCCAGTAGAGGATGATTTGAAAAGTTTCACAAGAGAAGTGGCATTTAATTTTTTTTCCCCTGTGCTTAAAACTCATAAAAAAAAGTGTTTGCAGCGAGCAGTTCATAATGGTGTAGCGCAAACTCTTACAATGTTAGTTTTCTCTGTTGTTCAAGGTTTTCTCAGTGTTGTTCATGTTTTTACATTTAGTTTACTATTACACTGTGCATTCTATGGTATAATTAACTATTTTTGTGCTTTAAAATAATAAATATATGTTTACATACAGTTCGTACAGTCTGGAACACATTAATTGTATTTACATACAATCTTATGGGGAAATTACGTTTGGGTCGCAACCAAATCGGGTCACATCTGGAGTTTTGGAACAAATTATGGTTGTGACCACATGTACCACTGTACTTGGCACAATGAAAGAAGTCACAAAATCATCCAGAATGTTCAAGCAAATTATAGAAAAAAACCCAATCTAAATCCGATAAGTAACGGTAGTTCTCTTGCGAAAAGCAGACAGACATACGAAAAGACAGACGTTGGATTTTATATACAGTATATAGAGATGCATTTTATTTTACAAAACAAACGAAAAATAAACTTTATTTTACAAAACAAACAAAATTGCAACAGAATACCTAGGTACCGGTAGGTATTTTATAATTTTTTAATCTTTCTCCTCTGACGTTGAAACTGCTCTGAAAACGGGTTCATCCTCGTTATTCAGCATTTCGTCATAGGGATCCCAATAATTTAATTCATTCTCGTGTTCCTCCTCATCATCATTCTCCCATAACACGTCGTCATCTGTGCCATCCATTGCATTTGAAATTCCACATTATTTAAATGATTTTCATACAATTTCAACTCACACTCACACACATGTATTTAGAACAAATTAACACAAGGTATCTAGTGATGGAGCTCGCATGGCTCCACTTTTTGTGTATGATTTTTCACCTTCTAATATTCATTCTCGTTGTTCCATTCTTCTTGTACATCGTCTTTAAATGGTTTGTTGGCTGTAAAATCGAAGTTAGTCCTCCAGGTTTTACAGCTGCTGTGGCTTTATTTTCTTTTAAAAGTGACTTTGTTCTGTAAGTTACAGTACATGACTGAAAAACTTGTCCCACACCAACAAAATTTTATTGAATATGCCTTTCAGACATTTTTTCCACACATTTTCCATCCATAAATTTACCCCATTTTCATCCATCAAACCTTCTTTGTGAAAATGCACGTAGATTCCAGAATTGAACTTAATTTTTGGTTTTGTTGTTTTCTTAAATATCACCATTGGAGTCAATTTCGTTCCATCGGCTAAACACAACAGCACCACTGTAAATCGTGTTTTCTCATGATCTGTACTCCATACCAGAACCGATTTCGCACCTTTAGTGTCCACTGTGCTGTTGCCCACCATGTCGAAACACATAGAAGTCTCATCCATATTCCATATAAGAAATAAAATAAAATTGTATTTTTTCCTCATCTTGATAATATACTGCTGAAAACGTAATACCTTGTCTTCTAAATCAGCAGGCAGCTTCTGTGCTATTTTTAGTTTTTGACGTAACACTAAATCACTTCTCTTCATGAACAGGGGTTCAAGATCCTGAAGAATCTTTGAAATTATTGCACTGATCTGGATGCTGTTTAGAACATTTCAAAGCTTCAGTTCTTATCAGATTCCTTGTATTCACGTATCTGTCCTGTCTTTGTTCAGAAAACCATTCAGTGATGTGATTTTCCAATGCCAGCCATGAGGCAATGCCAGTTCACAGAGCACACTTTGTCGTAGGCATTTCTCTTAATACATTTTCTTGCTTCCTTCAATCTTGCCCCAGTTTCTCAGACATCGAATTTTGTTGCAGCAGCGCAGTTACCAATTTCTTTTGCCACTTCAATGACTTTTAATTTAAAACCAGCTTCATATTTTCTTCTTATTGAATACTCCATTGCAGATAAGGGACGCTCTTATAACAAAAGGTGTATGATGGTGTGACATACAAAAAACACAAAACAGAGCAAATGTTGCTTCAGAATAGCTTGGGTATTACCGTGTGGTCACGTAGGCACAATAGAGAGAAAATAAAAGCAGTGTGCTCCGTGGTTACTCTCTCAGGTGGGTGTTAGAATACCATAATCTCTTGGACCAATAGTGCTAGTTTTCCGTATTCGACTTATATGAACGGCATTATACAATAACGGAAATTATACAGTAAAATCAAGCCCAGACTAATCCGCAAGTATATACGGTAATTACATAAAGTGCAATCACATAAAAACGTGGATGGGTTTAAACTGCATGTCTGAAATAGATGTCACATCAATTGTTAACGCACCCCGTACCATATCAATAGCACTTTATACTAGGAAAACTATTAGACACGCTGGGCCAGGTCAGGAAGTGAGTGAGTGCGGGATCTGTGCAAGTCCTCAGCATAACAGCAGTATTAATAAGAAGAAGAATCAAACAGATGTCTATACTTTGATATTTCTACTCTGGTATCTAATGTTACTGTCAAGATGACCACTGCTATCACTGGGACGTATGTGTCCTGTGAAGAGGTGGTGTCCCATCTGGGGTTTGCTCCTGTCTTAATTTGCACTGCTGGAATGTTGCTGTGTGAGACTGGCATACAACTCACATATGTAGGTTCATTAAATGGACGAGTGGAAGATTCAAGGGCCAGTTATGAAGCACATCCAGTCCACCGTCTGGCACACAGAGTGACATTCTAGTGTAGAAAAGAAAAGAACTGAACACGACAGTAGGAGGAGCTGTGCCAGTTGGCCAAAACCTCACACATGCCAAGTTCAGAGGGCTGCCGCAGTAAACTTTTGTGTAAATCAGCATATTTGTAGTGCAACACGCTTACAGTAAGATGACGTAGAAAACAAAAGACAACTTTACTGAAATAGAGCAGGAGGTGTGTGTAAACTTTAGGTAAATCAGCATAAATTTTAAGGAATATGTGAGTTTTTATATTTCAGTGTCATCCTTATTTAACAAAAGAAAAGGTAAGCAGAACTGTTTAGAGTTTGTCAGTTTACATTTTTTAAATCTGGTGGGGACAAGAATAAGTCTTCACTAGCATCAACCGGCTAAATACTTCAAATATAACAGAATTTAAACTAAAATGAAAACCTGCATAAGTAACCAACTTCAGGCTGATCTTCGACACTCTCTTTGATGTGTTTGTATGTTCTCTCTGTGTGATTTCTACCTCCATGTGACGGCTAACCTGACTGGAGACTTTTTAACGGGCGTCTTGTGAAGGCGTCTTACGATGGGTGGGCTCCTTGTACGGCCTGCTGACCTCCTGTCACCAAAATCTACTGCACTGCAACAGAGTGACTAAAGACTTCACAAGGTGCTTCACTTAAACAAGGAGAGACGAGGGGATGTCACGTGAAGTCTGAATTAACAGGACACAAAAGGAAACAAACACTTTGTGTCAGTTAGGAGAGCAACAGGAACGACACAAAGCACACAAACTCTTAGAAAGTCAGACGTATGACAGCAACGAGTGGCCTCACTAACTGTTTAATCTGAACTTAAACATACAGAACACCGTTTGTTGTTATTGTAAAAAGTGCTGATTTAATATTAAATATTGTATCTAAACATTAAAATATAATAGGAGAGTGTTTTAAAAATGTCATGATCTCATTTTCTCTTTATTAAAAAGTTTTATTTTCCTTATAGTGATAATGGCTAACAGGCTAATGAAGTGCGGTGCTCCTCTGTGGCTCAAATCTGACAGGGGCAGTCATTAACTTTCATCATCAGTTATTCATATATCGTTATCACATTTAGTAATTAGAAGATCTGTGAAACAAACACAGCAGGGAGGCGCCTCATGTGAATTACGTCAGCATCTGGCAGTCCTGGTGCTTCAGTGTATAAATGTCTCAGTGTGCAGGCAGGATGGTTCTTCTCACGATGGCATCACAAGTGAGAGACTTGGACTCGAATGGAATGAAGCTTGAGCGTTGCTTTCCTAACAGTAATGCATCGTATCACTACAAGAAAGTGATTTATGCAGCAGAAGTGTATCCAGTTTTTTATATTTTTTCGTGTTTTTTGCTTATATTGACAGTCTTTGGGAATCTTCTTGTCATCATTTCTATTTCTCATTTTCTTCAGCTGCACACGCCGACTAATCTTCTGATCCTTTCACTCGCAGCGGCCGATTTCTTATCAGGTTTCTTTGTGATGCCCATCACTTTGATTTTACAGATTGAAGCTTGCTGGTACTTTGGAGCAATTTATTGTTATTTGTATCAGATACTTGCAAATATTCTTAGCATATCTGTGATCTATAATGTGGTTTTAATATCCATTGATCGCTACATTGCTGTCTGCCATCCTTTCTTTTACAGCTCAAAAAATAACGTTGACTGTTGCAAAGGTCAGCATTGCTGTAGTGTGGCTGTTTGCACTTTTAATTACAGTCATACTATTAACTGATAGTGGTATTGTAACAGAGTTATATGAACCAACTTGTGCAGCATTTCTTTCTAATGAATTGGTTATTTTTCTTTTACTTATAACCTTTTTTATTCCTTATTTATTAATGATTGGTTTTTATATCAGAATATTTGTAGTTGCAAGAAGCCATTCAAGAGCCATCAACTGTATGATAGAAAAGAGACAAACTGAGGAGGTGAGTGACAGAAAAATATCAAAACCGCCTGGAAAGAAAAGCCGCAAAAACATTAGGAGTAGTCGTGGAGCTTTTATTATCTGCTGGCTGCCTTTCATATTTGCAATGCAGGTGTTGAAGTTAATAACTATGTCACGTATATCTTATCAGATGTCTTCCTGTTGGTAACCGAAGTGAACTTTGGCGTTAATCCAATTCTTTATGCCTTTCTTTATCCCTGGTTCAGAAAAGCACTGAAAGTAATCCTGACGTTTAAAATATTTAGTCCAGATTCTTCATTTGTCAGTTTAATGTAAATGTTGAAACCTAAACAACATTAAGTGAAAGACATTTTCAGTGTTTAGATGTTTTGATTATTTTGTGCCTCGACTCCTTTTTCAGATTAGCACTTCAATTCTTCACCTCATGTATTAATAATTTCATCTTTTTCTGCTCACTCGACTGCTACAGCTGGTTGTTTGTGTCACAGTTGCACTTTGTAGAGTTTGGACTGTTTATGGGTATTGCTTATTTTAAAAAATTACTTTCATAAAATCTCTCATTAATAAAATCTCTAATAATAAATACTGTAGATATATCTCATAAAGTACTTTCAATGTAAGAGAGTCCTGACCACTCTAAATATGTCATGATTGGTCACTTTATTACTTTTTATACAGTAAATGATTGTTGTGATTTGCATTATTTTGGGACAGAATTAATTATCTGAGCAGACATTTTCAAGCAATGTGTCAGAATTTCCCCCAAAATCTGTAAACTTAAAGATCTTTTCATATCCAGACTTAGAATTTACGCAGAGTTTCAGATGTCACAGCTCAAAACTCCACAGCAGTGACACAACTTTGGTCAGGCCGGTGAGGATTTATTTCAGAATAAAACCCTACAAAGCACGTGTACTGTTATTATTTTAGGGTTGTGTCAAACTTAACACTTCATTTTATTGTGAAGTTAATGTTTCCTATTCCTGCACTTTAAGACGGAGCAGTCGGCCTTCACTCCTCACACTGCTGGCTCACTAAATGACACTGAGGTGACTGTGAGGAACTGAAATGGACGACTGAGAAGGTCAAATGAGGAGTAGCACTTTATAAAAACTTTCATTAATAAAGCATTAACAAGCATTATGTTCTATTTAACAGATCATGAGTTCATTTTCATTCAAATAGTTATGTTATTGAATGATAATTTATAAACAATTGTTTTGTCTGAAACATTACAGTACTACCTCCTTTAAATGTGCCAGTATTATCAATTGTACAGTTCTTTTATCAATAGTTTTATTAGGAATATTTTTGAAAATGCAAATAATGTTTGCTTTGCATCTTCACACAGAAAAATGTTTCCTAACTATTTTTGGAACTCAAACTGTTTCAGAGGTCTGTTGTAGGTTTCCTGGAGACGTAACTTGAATGATATAATAATAACATAATCTAAAGTTTTGTCTTAGCATTACTATTTCTTTATGATTAAAGAGGGATATAATTTGTTTTAGAATGTGCTGCATTACAAATCTATTATTAAGGTAATAAACATGATATGTTGATTCAAACTGTTCAAGTTGTTCCTGCCGTTCATTTCTGTTACAAGGATAAAACTGAACTGCTCAACTGACTTCTCCTCACGTCATGCTGCTTTCTTCAGCAGGGTGCAGACCTGGTCAAGTTGTAGCCCAGTGCCTAAGAATGTATCAGTCACACATTTACACACTTTAATAAAGGAATTACATTGAGGTCTGAAGAACTGCCTGTCATGGCTCTTTAAAAAGGCCGCTGAGCGACTGCCCATTCAATGTGTCCATGCAGAGCCTTCACGGCGGTCTCTCTGGTCCAAAGCAACCTGATGAATGTCTGCAGTTCTTGTGTTCTTCCCGTGGCCTGTGATGGACAAGCACCCAGTGCTTTGGTGGAGGTTTGGGGCTCTGGATTGTCCACTCCATGTCTGCTTCATCCCTTTATGGTGGACCTGAGAAGACAAAATAGTCGTCTGTGGTGATGAGGACAACAAGCAACTGAAATGTTTGTTAAATGACAAAGTATGTTTTGTAAAATAAAAACTTCTATTTTATGTCAAGATGAGTTTATTTCTTTATTTTCATGTGAGGTATGAGTACACCAGTAAACCTGACCAATAAATTGTATTTTAAGGTATTATGGTCTGCACTGTATAAGACGATTCCTGACCGACTCTCAGCTCCTTTATTTCTGCTCTGCTCAGCTGATACTTTACTTGTTCCACTTTAAGAGTTGCCCCTCATTTCAGACCCCCTTGTGTGTTTATTCAGGAGGTATTATGATGTGGTGGTCTGCACTTCTGCCCTTTTGATTTAGTGTTCTTGTTCCAGTCCTTCTCCCGGTCACTGCAGGTGTTGAATCTCCATGTTCTCTCTTTGCATGTGTGGGTTTTACTCTTCAGGACGGCAGAAGACTTTTATTATCCCAGAGGGAAATTTTTGAGCAGCAGGAATGTGTGACACGTAGGACATTGTTAAATAGGGACAAGAGAATAATAAAAGAGACCACACATGACAGCCATTGTTGTAATCATCACACACACCATAAGACTTCTACAAATCAGAATAACGATTTGTGAGCAATAATAATGAAGAGCACACAATAATAATTCAGAACTCCACAGGACTCCTGCAGCTACTAGAATTCAGAAGGCTGATAGCTCTGACGCTGACTTTGTATATTTAGGAATGACTTTATATATTCAAGTTTTGACTTTATATATTGAGAAATGACCTTATATATTCCAAAAACCATTGTAATTGCCTGTTTGGCACCCCATAGGCACTGTATAATAGATATATAAAAACAGCTAAGGGGATATATAGATAGATAGGAAAGAAAGGCACTATATGATAGGCAGACAGGGAAGCTGCTATATAATAATACAATTACTGTTATTACTATATAGATTGACGGGGAGTTCAGGCAGGCAGGTCGGCAGGCAGAGCAGAGAAGGTTAAAAAGAAAATAAAATAACATTTTTCCCCAGCAGGTAATCAAACTGGTCTCTGAGGCCCGCAAGCCTCTGAGTCAGCAAATCTTAGCGGTACACCATGGAAGCTGTTGAATCATTCTTGAACCTTTTCTGAAAGTGTTTATTTGATCTTTGGACTTCAGGCTGCACACATTCTATAGTTTATGCCTACATTTTGTAACATTTATTACTAAAATATGAAAAACTTTCTGTTTTAACAATGTGTTTACACAGATTACTGTAGAAACGGAACACACATGAAATGCATGTGTTTCAAATAATGATTTATTATTTCCACTCTAAAACTCCACTTCACTCCCAGATAATCAATCAAGCCAAGGCAATTTGGTGGGGGGATGGAATAGCCGGCTGCTTGTCTTATCAGCACATTCAGATGACAAAGACACTGGCGGAGAGGTGCGAACGGTTTTAAGGTGGGCCGGATCTACGAGTTTTTCGTAGACTCTGGTATTTATAGTGTTAAAAGTTTTGAAGGTTTTGGTCTCGTCCGATGCGAGAGATGGACGTATGAAGTGGAGCTCCGCTAGCAGCTGTGTTTTTTTCATATTATTTGCTTATTATCCTGAGATATCCTGCATTTATTCAGCCCAAGGAGACTGCTACATTATATATGTAAGCATATATAAATATGGCCAGCAAGAACGGGGGTCCGAAAGAAAAGAAAACTAAAGCTGCACCCAAGCCAAGATCAGCAAGCCCTAGCTCAAGATACGGCCTTTCAGAGAGAGACCTGGAACAGCTAGGCAAAAGTACAGACTCTTCGGGACCAAGGTCCGCTACATCGTCGCCGGCTGAGAGTGAAAAGGGGAGCGAATGTACGATCGGGACTGCAGATCTCGATAGCTCGCTGATCGGAGAAGAACACCTGAAACTGGAAAGGGCCTTACAGTCCGCAATCTCAATTACTCCACGCGAGCCGGGAATAGCGGGGGCACCGGCTACAGTAGAGGCTGACGCTTCACCTACGGTACAAGAAGGCACAATTAAAATGTCTAAACTGGAGGTGATGCTCGCTGAGATCGTACAAGATATAAAGAAAACCGAGAAGGCAAATGAGAAAGCAAGGGCAAAGGCACATGAGAGGCTGAAACAAGAGTTGCTGGAATTGAAACAGGAATGGCGGCAAGCAAACGAAACGCAACAGCTGATGCTGCAACCGGCAAATGAAAGGCTGCGACAAGAAATGCAAGTGGAAATGCGACAGGTGCTGGGAAACATTGAAACGCTTACTGATCAATTGGAGGGTCTCAAGGAGATATTCACGACTAGGATTGAATTAGCCGAAAATTTAGCTACCAGTGCTGAAGAAAAAGCAGAAAATGTCAGCTCTGAATGCAAAAAACTCGGAGACAGACTGGCTGCTTTGGAATATGGAAGTAGAAGGTATAACGTCAGAATTGAAGGTCTGCCTGAGAATCGAGAAAGTTCAAACCCGGTGAAATTCACTGCTGAACTTTTTTCTAAAATAATCAGGGATGACTTTAAAGCAGAATCTAAGATAGCTGCAGCTTACCGCGTAGGCGGATCAAACACTGTTAGACCCAGACCAAGGTCTTTTATAGTTCGTTTTGAACGATTGTCATTTAAGCTAGAGGTAATGGCACTCCTCAGAAACAAGGAAGATATTACATTTGATAATAACCACATTCTTATCTTTCCTGACTTCTCTCCAGCAACAGCTACTAAACGCGCCTTCACAACCTCAAACAGCGGTTACGGCAAGCCAGCGTTAAAATACAGCCTCTTGTATCTGACAAAACTTAAAGTGGAATGGCAAGGTCATTTCTATATCTTCGCTAGCAAGGAAGAAGCAGAAAAGGAATTAAGAAAGCTGATCCTGGGACTATTCTGATACATAATAGTGAGTCATAGTGGTTAATGATAAAGCAAGGATTAATAATCTACTGTCTGATCTATTCGTTCTAAAATACTGGTTTTTATCAGCATATATTCTCATATATTCTCATTATTACTTAGTATTACTAGGGCGCTGTCTATGTTTTATTGTGCTTAATTACTTTTTCTTTCCCTTGTTTTTCTTTTTTTTCTAATTACTTCATCTCTACCCTAAACACGACTGTTCAATATCATACCCTTGGTTTATTGTTATTGCTATTACTGCATTAAGACTTGTTATGCTTATTCTGGACACATTTTTAACAACATCACCCAGGTTTATTATCTGGGTGTATCATCTTAATGCACTAAAATTGCTGAAGACTATATATATATTTTAAGTTCAAAATTCTTTTTTTTTTTTCTTTTCTTTTTTAAAGACTATATTGGTAACAGATATCTCTATCTTTTAACCCTAAAGCACCGCTGCATTGGGGCTTGTTGTGCTTTGGACGTGCTCAGTCTCTGGGTATGTCAGAGGACTGGGATTGTGTGAAGTGGGTTTTAGCCTCACTTGGGGAGGGTGGGGGGTTAAGGGGGGGAGAGAAAGAGAGCAGGCTTGATCTATACCTAATCTATCCTCTCAATCTTTATAATTATAACTACCAACGTAATAATAAGCTGCATGGCAACAACTCTAGGAGAAATAGGAAATTAAGGCCGAAGCTGTCTCACTTCCAATTAAGACTATAAAATGACATCAAAAACTCAGAATCAGTGTCTCCATGATGGGACAGTTAACTTCGTAAGCTGGAATGTTAAAGGCCTGAATCACGAATTAAAGAGAAAGAAAGTACTTTCTCACCTAACAGGTCTAAATACTAAAATAGTATTTTTACAGGAGACCCACTTACTAAGCAAGGATCAGTTCCAGCTGCAAAAAGACTGGACTGGTCAAATGATAAATGTTTATGCACCTAATGTTGATGATAAGGAATTTATAAAAAATTTATTTGCATCCATTCCCAATCTGAACACTCATAAAGTTATAATGGCTGGGGACTTCAATTGTGTTCTAAATCCACTTTTAGATAGGACTTCCTCCACAGGGGGAACGCATCTAACACCACAAAGATAATTACAAAGTTTATAACTGATCACAACTTATCAGACCCCTGGAGGTTTTTAAACCCAAATTCAAGAACATATTCTTTCTACTCACCAGTACATCATTGTTACTCAAGGATTGATTACTTCTTTATAGATAATAACTTCTTGCCTATGATTAAATGTTGTGAATACGATGCAATTGTTATTTTTGACCATGCACCTATGATCTTGGAGCTAAAATTACTAAGCCCCATACACTCACCCCAGATGATGCTCAACCCGCTTCTATTAGCTGACGAGAATTGTATGAATTTATATCCAAACAAATCAAATTCTTTCTAGAGACAAATACATCCCCGAGATCTCTGCAGGAATACTCTGGGAAACTCTTAAGGCCTTCTTAAGAGGTCAGATTATCTCATATCTTTCCCACAGAAATAAATCCGAAGCCAAGAAAGTAGCAGAGATAAAAAGCGAAATTACTAAAATAGATGAAGAACACGCCAGACTACCAAGCGAGACTCTACATAGGAGAAGGCAGGCTCTACATTCGGAATTAAACCTCTTGACAACTAAAGAAACTGAACAACTAATCTACAAATCCAGACATCATTATTATGAACATGGAGAGAAAGCTAATAAGCTTTTAGCTCAACAAATTCACAAGCAAGAAGTGCGCAACGCAATCTCGGTAATCACTAACATGAACGAAGATAAAATCTCAAACACAAAAATATAATGCACACTTTCAGAGACTACTATAAATCCCTATATACTACTGAGTTTAAAGAAGACAATACACAATCTAATGCATTTCTGGATACATTACAGATACCACAAATAGACGCTTTTAGTGTGGAGGAACTTGATAAACCTCTGGCATTATCAGAATTACTAGATGCTATAAAGTCACTCCAAGGCGGGAAAGCAGCAGGCCCTGATGGCTACCCTGCAGAATTTTACAAGAAATTCTCCGCTTAGCTAGCTCCCCTCCTATTAGCAACAGAAGCCAGAGAGAACCAATCTCTTCCTCAAACCTTTTGCCAAGCACTAATCACTGTTTTTCCAAAACAAAATAAGGACTTATTACAATGTGCATCATACAGACCAATTTCACTTCTGAATAAAACATTAAAATACTCTCTAAAATCATAGCTAGAAGGATGGAGAAAGTGCTCCCCTCGGTAATATCACAAGACCAAACTGGATTTATTAGGGGCCGACACTTATCTTCAAATCTTCAACGCTTGTTTAATGTAATATACTCACCAACTAAATCAAACACCCCAGAAATATTATTATCATTGGATGCAGAAAAAGCATTGACATGATTGAATGGAAATACCTTTTTACTACATTGGAGAAGTTTGGGTTTGGCCCAAACATTTGTGCATGGATTAAATTACTTTATACTAACCCAGAAGCTTCAGTTTGCATCAACAACATTTGCTCAGACTACTTTAAACTAGAACGTGGCACTAGACAAGGATGCCCCTTGTCACCGCTTCTGTTTGCAATTGCCATTGAACCACTGGCAATACATTGTCGAAATACTGATCAGATAAAGGGATTAGCAGAGAAGGACTGGAACAGAAAATCTCATTATATGCAGATGATATGGTACTGTATATATCGACCCAGAAAATTCTGTGCCTGCAGCCTTAGCAGCACTCACAGAATTTCAAAAGATCTCGAGTCTGAGAATTAATCTGAATAAAAGTGTACTCTTTCCAGTGAATTCTCAAGCATATAATATTAGATTAGATACCCTACCTTTTATCATTGCAGAACAGTTTAAATACCGAGGGGTAAACATCACAAGTAAACATAAAGCTCTATATCAGCAAAACTTTGCCGTCTGCATGGAAAAAATTAAACAAGACTTGCATAGATGGTCGACCCTTCATCTCACACTAGCTGGAAGAATTAACACTGTTAAGATGAATATTCTTCCTAAGCTCCTTTTTTATTTCAAAACATTCCAGTATACATTAATAAATCATTATTTAGGCAATTAGATTCAACAATAACCTCATTTATTTGGAATTCAAAACATCCACGCATCAAAAGAGCGACCCTACAAAGACAAAAGGCAGAAGGCGGCATGGCCTGGGATTTATGGAGTGGAAGAATGTGGAAGTTGGTGCATATGAACATTGCCTTACACCATGTTTTAGTGTGAATTCTACACACGGTGTTATGCATGAGACACCTGATGATTGATATCTGTGTGTTTAGCTAAACCTCAGCATGTTGATTTCAAACCTGTGAAAGTTCTTTATGTCAAGTCATGTCACTAATTCAAACAATGCTGTGACTGTCCACTCAGGTCCTAAATTTGATTCAATTCATCGTATTTCCTGACTGTGATGTCTGTTCAAGTGAAATGCCATCATATAAACACACACAGCTGAAGTTATTTTGCTGTTAAATTCCTTGATTTTGCTCTCTGGTGTCAGCTGTCATCTCAGGTTTCTCCAGTCTGTACTGAGCTTTCTTTAATTGATTCCCCTGACGGCTTTTCTTTTCCCCTAACCACAGGCTGACGAGTTGCAGGTAACACAATACACTAAACTGATGAAGTTGATGAAAGTGTCTCCCTTCTCAGAATTTACTTTTGTCATTGTAGTATTAATGCCACATATTAGAAGAGCACAAAAAATAAAAAGATGAAATATGACACAGTGTAAAGTGATTTTATTATGTTTTATATCACATTTTTTAAATTGTTCAAAAAATTATAGACAAATTTATTTTTTACATTACTATTGCTGTATAATTTAACTGTAAGCACACTTTCAATGGAGCAGCTCATCTACACATAGAAGGAGGATGTGCTGCTACAGACAGAGGGCCGTTTGACACCGAGGGGACTTTTTCTGCAGTCAGAAGAGCAGACAGACACCTTTAGCAGACAAGTAGGATTTAGAAGGTCAACACTTTAAACAGCACACTTATATTTTTAATAAAGGTCAAGTTCAACTTGTCATTTCCTGGACTTTCCACATGTGTAAAAGCAAAGCTCTTGAACCATTGGTTATGTTTGTTTGCTCACCTCATGGACGTGTACTGATATGGTCTGTCAACATGACATTAGACAGAGAGGGGCTAGGGATGTTCACCTTGGTCCTGACAAGCTTTAAAAAGTCATCAGCTTAAAATTCAAGTATTAATTGTGCCATCTGCTGAATTGAAGAACAGAACCAGGAAGGAAGAGAAGCAGAATGAACACAGGCACACAGCCATTAAGAGACTGAAAAGCCTCACACATTCAAGTGTCATGACCTGCATCATCTGTGACAGCTCCTCAGACAGCCAGCTTGTGTCTTTGATTTACATATCTTATTACACTTTACTTAAGAACATTTAAGAATGTTAACATCCATAATGACTGGATACAGTTTATTGCCAGCTCCCTTACTTGCCTTAGTATTGTGCTCTATCTTGCGATCTGGGGTACAGAGAACAGAGGAGATGACTTCTAATTTGTGAAGTGTAGCACAGGAGCAGTCAGTCCTCGGTGAAGTCGCAATCTGTAGTCCCTGGTCAATTATATTGAGTCTGCAGGCTGTGACTTCTTCCAGGCCAGATGAGCAGAGGAATAAGAGAACCACAGCATTGATGGAGGACATATTAGAACATTAGAACACGCTAGACGAGAACAGGCCATTCAGCCCAACAAAGCTCGCCAGTCCTATCCACTTGTTCCCTCCAAGAAAACACCAAGTCGAGTTTTGAAAGTCCCTAATGTCTTATTGTCTACCACACTACTTGGTAGCTTTTTCCAAGTGTCTATTGTTCTTTATGTAAGGAAAAACTTCCTAATGTTTGTGCGAAATTTACCCTTCACAAGTTTTCAACTGTTCTTGATGAACTCATTTTGATTAACTCATTTTAAAATACAAGTCTTGATCCACTGTACTAATTCCCTTCATAATTTTAAACGTTTCAATCATGTCACCTCTTAATCTTCTTTTGCTTAAACTGTAAAGGCTCAGCTCTTTTAATCTTTCCTCATAATTCAATCCCTGTAGACCTGGAATCAGCCTAGTCACTCTTCTCTGGAACTTTTCTAGTGCTGCTATGTCGTTTTTGTAGCCTGGAAACCAAAACTGCACACAGAGTACTCAAGATGAGGACTCACCAATGCATTATAAAGGTTGAGCAGAAGTGACTGGACTGGACAAATATTCCTCTCTGGCTATACAAAGAAAACTAGAAGTATGTGAATCTTAATTCATAGAACAATTTCTTTTGCAGTATCAGATGCAGTATCACATCCTGAAGGGTGGCATGTGATGGTTATGGGTAATTAATCATAAAGTGATTTTGATAAATATCTAAAATACCATCCAAAGCATATTTTCATCCATTCCTAACTTAAACACTATAATTATACACTATAAAATTATAATGACCAGAGACTTTGTGTTTTAAATCCAGACTTGGATAGGTCTTCATCTACTGGGGTGACTAATCAGTTTTAAATTGATCATAACTTATCAGACCCATGGAGATTTCTAAATCCATACTTAAGATCATATTCCTTCTTTTCACCAGTACTTCATTGTTACTCAAGAATCGATTACTTCTTTATAGAAAACAATTTCTTTCCCATGATCAAATCTTGCAAATACGACACTACTGTTATCTCTGGCCACGCCCCCATGATCATGGAGCCCACATCACTATGCCCCACATACTTATCTCTCTGCTGGCATTTTAACCCTCTGTTATTTGCTTATGAGAACTGTACAGAATTTATATCTAAGCAAACTTGATTTTTTTACAGACAAATGCATCCTCAGAGGTTTCGCAGGAATACTTTTAAGAGGTCACATTATCTCACATCTCTTCCACAAAAATAAATTGTAAACCAAGAAGGCCTCAGAGTTAATCAGTGAAATTACCAGAATAGATCAAGAACACGCTAGAACTCTAAATGAGGCAAAGACAGGCTTTGCAGTCAGAATCAACATTTTGACAACAAAAGAAACAGAACAACTCATTTTTAAATAACAACATCATTACTATGAACATGGAGATGAGGCTAATAAGTTGTTAGCTTAACAAATCCACAAAAGTGAAAAAAAAAAAAAAAAGCTAACTTTTACAAGTACTATAAATTTACACCGGCTGTTACAGATGCAAATCAAATGTATGCTTTTATTGCATAATATTAACAATAAGAGCAGCTCACTACTCAAAACGGTAACTTTGCAAGACACCCAGGATCGATCTTGCAGCCTCTTGATTACAAGTCAACAGTTCTTCTGCACCAAAGAAGCTGGCGTATTGCACTTGCACTTTTGTGAAAGTGTTTATTTGATATTTGGACTTCAGGTTTCACACATTATACAGTTCATGTCTACATTTTGTCATTTATTAGTAAAACATGAAAAACGTTTCTGTTTTAACGATGTGTTTATATAGATTGTTGTAGACACAGAACACACATGAAATGCATGTGTTCCAAATAACAATCTATTTCCTTTCTAAAAATCCAGCACTTCACTCTAAGATAATCAAGGCTTGAGCTGGGCCCTTTCTACATTGTTGAGAGAGATGGTATAACAGTCTGCTTGCTGTTTATCGATACATTTACAAGACAAAAGACGCTGACAGAAAGGTGCGTAGGGATTTAAGGTGGGCTGGATTTATGAGTTTTTTCGTAGGCTTTGGTAATTCTAGTGTTAAGGCAGACATTTGGCTTCCAATCTGCGACGCCTATTTAATGTAATATATTCACGAATAAAGTCTAACACTCCGAAGATCTTCTTATCTTTGAATACAAAAAAGCATTTGATATGGTGGAATGGGATTACCAATTTACAACTTTGCATAAATTTGGGTTTGACCTGAACATTTGTGCATGGATCAATCTACTGTATACAAGTCCAAAACCTTCAGAACAACATTATTTCAGATGACTTCAAACTAGAATGTGGTACTAGACAAGGATGCCCCCTGTCACCACTGCTATTTGCAATTTCCATTGAGCCACTGGCTGTTCACATTCGAAATGCATCAGAGATAAAAGCGATTATCAGAGGACTTGAATAGAAAATATCACTATATGCAGATGATATGGTACTGTAGATATCAGACCCATGAAATTCTGTGCCTGCAGCCCTAACTGTACTAGCAGAATTTCAAAAAATATCTGGACTCAAAATTAATTTAATTCCAGTGAATTCTCTAACAAACAACATTAGATTGTACACCTTCCCATTTATCATTGCAGGTCTGTTTAAATATCCATGGGTAAACATCACAAGTAAATGTAAAGCTCTTTTTGCTTTTTTCATGGACAAAATTAAACAAGACATGCATAGATGGTTTTAGAAATAAAATCCTGCAGCACTTCTTCATATTCCTTGGTTTGTACCCCAGTAAATACAAGGTATTGTCAATATACTAACAACCCAATTGTCCTTCAATCACTCTGGATACGTATGTAACCAATGTAGGAAGCACTTCAAGTTAGAGAGTATTTTATCTGTGGCACCACTACATGATAACCACCTTTATTTCACCATCTATGTCTTCACAATTTTTAATGTTCGGAAAACATGGGATTAAATCATTTAGAGATTTGTATAAAAATAAAGTCTATGCATCCTATGAACAATTACACTCCAAATTTAGTTTTCCATTAACACAATTTTTCCACTATTTCCAAATTAAAAACTTAAAAGAAAATAAGAAATCTGCCCAGCTTTCCTCTCCTCGCACCTATTTCTATTCCAGAAGACACATTGATCAGGGTTCGGAGGCAACTAGGTGACAGTCAACTCGGCGGAAGACAACCCAGTGAAAAGACAAGTTGGTAAAAGACAACTCAGCGACATCCTTTACCAATTATGTAATAGTTAGGTTCAAAGAGATTTTTTAATTATATTAAAATGACAACGTGTGAGTTGCAGTGTGAGTGTGAGTTGGGTGATGGCCGAAGGTAGGAACCTTGGCGGTCCGATCCTCGGCTACAGAAGCTGGCTCTTGGGACATGGAATGTCACCTCTCTGAAAGGGAAGGAGCCTGAGCTAGTGCGCGAGGTCGAAAGGTTCCAGCTAGATATAGTCGGGCTCACCTCGACATACAGCTTGGACTCTGGAACTAATCTCCTTGAGAGGGGCTGGATTCTCTACCACTCTGGAATTGACACCGGTGAGAGGCGGCGAGCAGGTTTGGGCCTACACATTGCCACCAAACTTGGAGCCTGTACATTGGGGAGTCCCCTGTCAGAAGTAGCTTCAACTCTCACCTCCGGCAAAACTTTGACCACGTCCCAAGGGAGGTGGGGGACATTGAGTCCGAATGGGACATGTTCCGTGCCTCTATTGTTAAGGCGGCTGACAGGAGCTGTGACCGTAAGGTGGTCGGTGCCTGTCGTGGCGGCAATCCCTGAACCCGTTGGTGGACACCGGCGGTGTGGGATGCCGTCAAGCTGAGGGAGGAGTCCTATCGGACCCTTTTGTCCTGTGGGACTCTGGAGGCAGCTAATAGGTACTGACAGGCCAAGCAGAATGCGGTTTCTGTGGTTGCTGAGGCAAAAACTCGGGCATGGGAAGAGTTTGAGGAGACCATGGAGAACGACTTTCGGACGGCTTCGAGGAGATTCTGATCCACCGTACGGCATCTCAGGAGGGGAAGCAGTGCAGTGTCAACACTGTATATGGTGGGGATGGTGCGCTGCTGACCTCGACTCGGGACGTTGTGGGTCGGTGGGAGGAGTACTTCGAAGACCTCCTCAATCCCACTAACATGCCTTCCAATGAGGAAGCAGAGCCTGGGGACTCTGAGGTGGGCTCTCCCTGCTCTGGGACTGAGGTCACCGAGGTGGTCAAAAAACTCCTTGGTGGCAGGGCCCCGGGGGTGGATGAGATACGCCCAGAGTTCCTCAAGGCTCTGGATGTTGTAGGACTGTCTTGGTTGACACGTCTCTGCAACATCGCATGGACATCGGGGACAGTGCCTCTGGATTGGCAGACCGGGGTGGTGGTCCCCCTCTTTTAAAAGGGGGACCGGAGGGTGTGTTCCAACTACAGAGGAAGCACGCTCCTCAGTCTCCCTGGAAAAGTCTATTCGGGAGTTCTGGAGAAGAGGGTCCGTCGGACAGTCGAAACTCGTATTCAGGAGGAACACTGTGGTTTTCGTCCTGGTTGCGGAACAGTGGACCAGCTCTACACCCTTAGCAGAATCTTGGAGTGTGCATGGGAGTTTGCCCAACCAATCTACATGTGTTTTGTGGACTTGGAAAAGGCATTCGACCGTGTCCCTCGGGAAATCCTGTGGGGGGTGCTCCATGAGTATGGGGTACCGGACCCCCTGATAAGAGCTGTTCGGTCCCTGTACAACTGGTGTCAGAGCTTGGTCTGCATTGCCGACAGTAAGTCGAACCCTTTCCAGTGAGTGCTGGACTCTGCCAGGGCTGCCCTTTGCCACTGATTATGTTCCTAACTTTTATGGACAGAATTTCTAGGCGCAGCCAGGGTGTTGAGAGGGTCCGGTTTGGTGAACTCAGGATTGGGTCACTGATTTTTGCAGATGATGTTGTCCTGTTTACTTCATCAGGCCGTGATCTTCGTCTCTCTTTGAATCAGTTTGCAGCTGTGTGTGAAGCGGCTGTGATGGGAATCAGCACCTCCAAATCCAAGACCTTGGTCCTCAGCCGGAAAAGAGTGGAGTGCCCTCTCAGGGTTGGGAATAAGAACCTGCCCCAAGCGGAGGAGTTCAAGTATCTTGGGGTCTTGTTCACGAGTGAGGGAAGAATGGACCGTGAGATTGACAGGCGGATTGGTGCGGCATCCACAGTGATGCAGGCTCTGCATCGGTCTGTCGTGGTGAAAAAGGAGCTGAGCCATAAGACAACACTCTCAATTTACCAGTCGATCTACGTTGCTACCCTCACCTATGGTCATGAGCTATGGGTAGTGACCGAAAGAACGAGATTGCGAATACAAGCGGCTGAAATGAGTTTCCTCCGCAGGGTGTCTGGGCTTTCCCTTAAAGATAGGGTGAGAAGCTCAGTCATCCGGGAGGGGCTCAGAGTAGAGCCGCTACTCCTCCGCATCGAGAGGAGTCAGATGAGGTGGCTCGGGCATCTGATCAGGATGCCTCCCTGGTGAAGTGTTCCGGGCACGTCCAACTCGGAGGAGGCCCCGGGGAAGACCCAGGACACGCTGGAGGAACTATGTCTCCCGGCTGGCCTGGGAACGCCTTGGGATTCTCCCGAAGCCCGGGCCTCTCTGCTCAAGCTGCAGCCCCTGCGACCCGACCTCGGATAAGCGGAAGAGGATGGATGGATGGATGGATAAATGACAACGTGATTTAAAATGTTGAAAATAAATTTATATAATTGACAAATTAACTTTATTCTTCAGATGGAACAAACTCTATCTTACATTATCTTCTACAACCAAAATTGCTTATCCTTTATATAAATTGTATTGATTGTAATCGTATGATAATGTTACTTAGAATACAAAAGGTGACCTGCGAGTACAGTTTAAGAAATAACTACTCTCAACGTATTGGGACTCTTATAAAGCAGGTGATTCTGTGGATTTTCTGGTGCCCTAAGTTGTCATTTAAATATCATTAAAGAATCTCTTTGAACCTAACTATTACCTAACTGTTAAAGGATGTCGCCAAGTTGTCTGTTGCCAAGCTCCAATGCAGAGCATTCAGTTATTCAGCTTATAAATTTTTATCAAGCACAATATCTCATTTATTGCGGTGGGTTGGCGCCCTGCCAGGGATTGGTTCCTGCCTTGCGCCCTGTGTTGGCTGGGATTGGCTCCTGCGGACCCCCATGACCCTGTGTTTGGTTTCAATGAGTTAGAAAATGGATGGATGGATGGAATATCTCATTTAAAATTGTCAAAATATTTCCAGGGCCAACCTGCAAACATTCCAGTTCAGTTCCAACTTCACTGGGCCACATGTTTTGGGCCTGCACCAAATTAATATCCTTATGGACCAAAATTTTGAAATGCCTATCAGACAGCCTTGGTGTCACAATCCCTCCTAATCCACTAACAGCTGTGTCTGGTGGGCTCACAGAGGGGCTTAAAGTGGAGAAGAACAAACAAACTGTGATCGTCTTTACTTCACTATTTGCACATAGACTTCTCTTGCTCAACTGGAAGAATTCTAACTCACCTATTTTAAGTCGGTGGACAACTGATGTTATATACTATTTGAAATTGGAAAAAATCTAATTCTAATTTAGAAGGTCTGCTCAAAATCTTTTAAAAACCAGGCAGGATCTAATCAATAACTTTTTAGAATAAGCATCTATATTCGGGAGAAAGACTCCTTTCTCTCTTTACTATTCTTAAAGTTTTACTCGGCTGTTGGCCTTCCTCTCTTTTTCACAGGTAGGGGTTGATTTAAATTTAGTTTTGTCAAGATT
>NW_024386081.1:0-25000 GCF_016835505.1 Polypterus senegalus | reverse complement strand
ACGCAATTCTGGCATTTGTGTAATAATCTAGTCGAGGACAGACACACTCGTGTATTCAGAGACTCGACACGCATGCATAGTTACAAGGAATGGCAAAGCAGTGATTGGACGGTTTGCTGCTCTATAACGCTGTACCGATCAAAGTACAACGGAGGGTATTTGGCCGTTTGTGCCTCGCGATGGGCTGCTATGCCTTATGTATCGTAACGATCTGGGTAAGGAATTCCCACTGAGCTAGTGTGTTCTAAAAAGTAAAATAAAAAATAAATTGTCCTGCACAGAGTGCTGTGGAGGGGGGCGGGCTAAGGAGACACAACTGCCACTCTTAATAGGCAGCCTCTGGGCAGGAGGGAGAAGAAGAAGAAGAAGAAGACGGGGAAGAAGGGGTACTACACTATTATCAAAAGCTATATCCAGTTCATTTGTCTTCACTATAATTGAAACTGAATTTAAATCAGCAAAAACTTTCAAACTTGACGTGCAAAAAATGCCTTTTACGTTAGCATGAAAAGACTTAAATATACATTCATTAAAACTATATAACCGCAATAAAAATATAACATTAGGCTTGTCCTTTTATCCAACCCTGGTTTCAAATAACTTCACATTACTAGACAGCCGAAGTGCGAGAACTTCACTTCTGTTCAGTGGTTTGATTGGGGGGGGAAAAAATGTCACCATCCACCACTAGATGGCAACACAGGTTTAGAAAAATCATCCATTGAACCCGCAGATTGGATGAAGTCGTCTCATTCAATGTGTGAAAGGATGAAGGACAAGCGGACGTCGGAGAAATAAAAACGCTTAAGTGTGCGTTTGCAGTTTTGTTTTCTTCAAATAACTTTATATTTTCTTTATGCAAATTGATCCTATTACTTCGAATCACCTACATTTATTATTACATTTAAATTGTCAGCATGTCTTTATCCTTTTATTTTTGCAAATCCACGTTCTACAGCCTTATGTTTTGCTTGAACGATCTGCTGCCAGAATTAAGGAGGGAGCCACTCCAGCATTTCCAATGGCCAGTCCGATATGACATGCGTTTGACTGGAGCAGTGTGTGTGTGTGTGTGTGTTCTGGAAATTCTAATAAACTGGGGATATTTACTGAATACACACCAATAAGGTGGGGCGTGAGCAGGCAGGGTGGGGGTTGACTTGAGTCCTCAGGAAAGGGACCGTTGGGTATTGATGAGGAGGTGCTGTGGAACCACCCTTCATTAAAATGTACACCACACCAAGATCGAGCTTCAGTGGTAAAACATATCTGTGTGTGTGTGTGTGCCTTCCCTCCTCCAAGTTCACATCCTGCTGCTTGAGGCAGTGTGGTGTTTTATTATTATTATTATTATTATTATTATTATTATTATATGATATTGTTATGGTGCGGTGTTTGATAGCACTAATATGTTTTCATATACTGTACAGTATTTAATAAAAATTTAAAACCACAAAACGATCCATCACCATATGGCCACTAGATAGTGCTGCTGACCTGTATAAGATTTATACTTTCAGCAAACTGTCGTTATTTATTTATTTGTTTATTGATTGATTGATTGGTTATACAGTATTATCTGTACTATGAGACTGTATTTTTTTATATATTTCTGATGCTTTGTACATTTGAGTTTCCCCATGTGGTTCATAAAGTTATCATAAAGTTTTATCTAATATAAAGCCCTGGCTAAGTTATAATTTCCAACATAACTTTCCTAATATAATGGGCCGTCAGTATTTAGATGGAAATCAAGAGAGCAGTGATAAAAACCCTATATGAATGCGAATAATAATAAATTATTATTATTAGTCAAGCAAAATTACACCTTTTATTGGCCAACTAAAAATATTACAATATTCAAGCTTGCGGGGCAGCTCAGGCCCCTTCTTCGGGAGAGATGTAAATATGAATTGACTCTAAAATAACGAAAATTCACCAGATTACCAACAGGTGGCACTGCTGCCCTTCAAAACTCCCTGTAATGAAACCCATCTTTCTTTTTCTGAAGACACGAACGTCGTATTCACGTTCAATCAGACAGGCGCTATATAAGAGTTTGCGAGGTTTTGAGTTCCTCGGCCATTCACTCGCATCGGGAGAAAACCAAGCTACCCAAATTGGCCATTTGTGGTGCACTCCGATAGTCCGTGAATGGTAATGCTGACCAACAGCAAACATCATCAGAAGCGTCAATGAAAACAATCACAGGTTATTCGTGTTGCATAATCGACATGTCAAGCCGTCCATCTGACCCAAGCCAACATTACATTTTCCCGATTTTGATTATGAGAATCCATTAGAATTCCTTATTTAGTTAAATGTGGATTTCAACTTTTAAGTGTGGTGGTTATCTAGGAGTAAGTTGCTTCTTACTATTTGACAGCTCTTGGAGTATTGGAAGTTCTGCCTATTAAAATATTAGCAGAAGAGTGTAAAGGAACTTCATTTGCAGGTAGACTATTGGCCTGATCACATTACTCCAATTTCATTGAAAAACGCAGACATTTTCTCCGCTTTCAAATTTCGTTCCTACTACTCTGGTGCTTTGGAACATCGAAAACGGAGACACTTGAAATTTCTCTCCAGAGCAGTAAACTTCTGAAAATGCAGTCTCTATTGTTGTCGGGCCGATTCATTGATTCTTAATACGTGGCCTTCCCGGATTGGATTCTGGTCATTATAAGATCTCATTCCCCGAACAGTCATCATTCAGCTAAGAAAACTAGATTCCAATATAGACGAGTTTCCGTTGTTGTGTTGCTCATCTAAATTGCATTTTGTGAAGTTTGAATGCTGCCTATGTGAGTAGAAAGCAACTCCTTTACCGACTGCTACAGTTCTGTGGTAAATCTGATGGCTGGCGAGATTAGCGTCCCTTTCAGGATTTTTGTACCTATGCACGTGTGTCCAGTGTAATGTTCATGTCATCTGCAGTCTTGGTCGTTTTAGTGTGAATGGAGATCGCTTTCGTTTTAAAATACCATTCTAAAATGAAAACATAGTCGTGTGGGCATAGCTCATAAAACAGCCACATTCAGTTGCAGAGAAATGTTAAGTGGAACGTTAGGTAAAGAGGACTAGCAGGCCATGGCATCCATCGTCATTTGCTTACAAATTGTGTTTTGCTTTTGTCTTCACAGTTTTGCCGACGACCGCTCCATGTGATCATAACGTGCTTTGTAAAATTGTCCAAATGTTAAGGTGAGCATTCAATTCAATTTTCAAATTTATATTCAGGCATTGCACATTTTAGGTGGTACCAAGAACGTTTGTGCTATAACCCTAAGTGAGCTGAATGTGTGTTATACATGAAAAATGGGGTTTTGGAGTTCATTGGGATAGCATTTTCACGTCCATTTATTTCCTCGTGCAATATTTAAAAGTTGAACTTTCATAACGTCTTATCACAAAGGCATTTTTGTTCATGACTTGGGCGATCGTGTCCAAGATTCTTCACAGAGTCACTCGGGCGTCATCCGAAGCACCAGCAGAAAGCCGACACACTGTATTCTGGATTATGCGGGATCAGGGTTACGGTGTCTGGTGTGCATCGTTTTATTCTGTTCTCGCTACTCCTGGTTACGACCAAATATTTTTCTGGTATTTCAAGACTGTTGGCTTGGTTGTGTCATGATAAGGACCCAGGTTCCCTGTAATGTTTGAGCTCTGCAAAGCTCCCTTACCTACTCTTCTGTGGAGCACCAAGCGTCGTGAATCATCAACACACAAACAACAAATGGGAAAATAATATCCTTTACCACCAGTCGCCTGCACAAACGACAAGTTCTTTTCCTCCTTGTAGGTTCAAGAGTTGTGGCTGTGCAACACTTAAAGGGACAGCATGCACCAAACTTAGAGGGAACGTAGGTAAGGACCTAAGGTGACCCCATTCTCTCCTTTACACTCTTTATTGTGTAAAGTGAAGCAGAATGCCATACTCTTACCACCCAACACTCCCACGTTCCTTTTGTATCTCAAACCCGAGACAATTTGACAGAGTACCAGAACAGGCAGGGCAGAAAGCTACACATTTCTTCTTCTTTCATACAAGATCATCAACAATTTCCCCTCAAGGATTAACAAAGTGAATCAAATTAAATTAAGATCTTGAAATATTAAGCTAGTGCCATAAACAAAAGCAAACAGAATGTGGCATTGCCAGCCATACAACCTGGTTGCGCTAGGCGTGCAGTTTCAGGCAGCACATCAACTTGTTGCTGCAGTTCGACTCGACTCTCTTCTTAGTTAGCTCATTGGCTGGTTAGGGCCAGGCAGACTTACAGCCGTCGACAGAGAGTTGGTCTTCTCTTCTATGGATGGAAGTTTACCAGAGTGAAAGAGAAACAGAAAGAACAAACATGCGTCATCGTCTTTTCGTTCTGCAGCACACATTGGATGTTCTGCTGAATGACAAATAAAATTGAATTGAATTGTCAATCCTTTGGTTTCCATGACTGTTCTTGTGCCTTGTGGCAAAGAAAAGGCCGGGAGGTAAACGCGAGGTCAAAATAATGACATCAGATCCGGTACCGAGTGATCGAGGAAACACAACAACTAAACATGAACCGAAGTCATAGTTGAAAGAGAACAAAAGGATAATCTGTTCAATAACAGGGATCTTAAGAAGAACACAAACACACTTACAAATTGTTTTGTCTTTTGATATCCGCTAACTCGGATAAGGAAGTGATCCGGGGGAGTGAACTTTATACCCCGCCACCCCAAAATGTCACTTCAAAGATGATTTCTGACATTGCTATAACCATCAACAAAACTACTGCGGGAATTAAGCGCAACATTTTGTAGCCACCGCTATAACATTGTAATAACGTTTGCTACTATTTTCGAAGAAAAACTTTATGAAGCTACTAGAAATCCTGACAGCCTTCTATGAACATGTAAATGAGTTAAGGAAGTACGAGGGGGAGACACCTGAAGATAGTCAATAGCATGGGAGTGGATTGTAGCTGGGTAAGTATCTTGGGCCTGCAACTGTGGATGATCAGTCCACCGAGTGGCATTGTGGCGAGCTGATCGAGTGCGTGTTTCTAAACAATTGTTCTGCAATCAAAGAGATCACTTTGGAGATTTTATTTTTTCCTACTAACCAGAAGCACAGATTATTTTCAAAGCAACAGCATTTATTTCTCTAGCACATTTTCATACAAATGATGAGCTCAAAGTACTTTACATGATGAAGAAAGAGAAAAACAGACAAAATAAATAAGAATTCAAAATTAGGGAACAATAATTAACATAGAATAAATGTAAGGTCCAATGGCCAGGGAGGGCAGAAAAAAATTTTAAAAAGTGCAGATGGCTGGAGAAAAAAAATAAAATCTTCAGGGGTTCCGAGGCCAAGAGACCACCCAACCCCCTCTAGGCATTCTACCTGACATCAATGACCTCACTCAGTCCTCATGGTATTCAGGGTTCACATGGAAGAACTTGATGATGACAGTCACGTGGACTTCTGGCCTTTAATCCATCAATGTAGGGACATCGTGGTGCTTTGATCAGGTGGTGGTAGCTCAGATCAACATCACAGAAAACTGGAAAAAGAACAGAAGAGAGAGTAGGGATAAGTACGGATTTTGGAGTCACCATGAATAATAATAATAATTAATTGAATATACAGAGTACCAGAATTAAACTAAAATGAAGTTATGAGAAAGCCATGTTAAAGTAATGTGTTTTTAGCATTTTTTTTTTTAAAAGTGCTCCGCTGTATCAGCCTGATGAATTCCTATTGGCAGGCTATTCCAGATTTTAGGTGCCTAACAGCAGAAGGCCGCCCGCCCGCCTCACCACTTCTTTTAAGCTTTGTTCTTGGAATTCTAAGGAGACACTCATTTGAGGATCTAAGGTTACGATTTGGAATATAAGGTGTCAGACACTCCGATATATAAGATGGAGCAGATTATTTAAGGCTTTGTAAACCATAAGCAGTATTTTAAAGTCAATTCTAAATGACACAGGTAACCTGTGTAGCGACACTACGACCGGCGTGATGTGCTCAAATTTTCTTTTCCTAATTAAGATTCTATCAGCTCCATTCTGCACTCATTGCAATTGATTGATCTCTTTTATTGGGTGGACCTGAGAGGAGTGCGTTACAATAATCTAGCCGACTGAAAACAAAAGCGTGAACTAATTTCTCAGCATCTTGCAATGTTATAAGAGGTCTAACTTTTGCTCTGTTTCTTAAGTGAAAAAATGCTGTCCTAGTGATCTGATTAATATGTGATTTAAAATTCAGGTCAGAGTCAATAGTTACCCCTAAATTCTTTACCTCTGTCTTGACTTTTAATCTTAATGCATCAAGTTTATTTCTAATAACCTCATTATATCCATTACCACCAATCACTAAAATTTCTGTTTTCTCCTTATTTAGTTTGAGAAAATTACTACTCATCCATTCAGAAACACAAGAATGACATTGTGTCAGTGAATCAAGAGAGTCGGGGTCATCAGGTGCTATTGATAAATACAGCTGTGTGTCATCAGCATAGCTGCGGCGGCTCACGTTATGCCCCAAGATAATCTGACCTAACGGAAGCATGTAAATCGAAAAGAGCAGCGGACCCAGGATAGATAGAGCCTTGTGAAACACCATATAGATTATCATGTGTCTTTGAAGTATAATTACCACAACTAACAAAAGACACCGACGATCACGTTTTTCAATTTTTAACAGACTTGTCCATATAGAGTTTGTTCCCAGAGATCAGACTCTTATTCAGTGACATTTCATTGAACTGAAAATAACCAGAAACAAACATCTGGAGAAGTGACACACACAAAACTGGATTTTGCATTGTGACTGCACACACCGCGTCATCGATCAAAGAGTTTTTGACCAAACCCAATGTGGTTGTTGCTTTGCACGGCCTCTGCGTTCTCCAGATGTCACTCCTTAGGATGTTTTCTTTTGTTCCCAGAATTCAAACTGAGACTGAAGGGAGGATAATTTACTACCAGGGAAGAAATCCAGGGAAAAAAAAACAAAACAAAAAAAAAAACGCAGAAGGTTGTAGACATGTTAAAAGAATATTGAATGTCTAGGAGAGGACTTTGAAGGGTTCTTAAGCGGAATTACTGTAAGTTTTATATAAATTTGGTGAATTTTTAGGTCCCCTCTTGTATAAACAAAGCCAGATGTGTGGTACAAATAAAGATAATTTTGGTGACTTTGGTTGTTTTTGGATCTTCCAAATTTAGTCTGCACTGTACACTATAACATTTGTAATTGTTTTGTTTTTTTACTTTTTCCTCAGGAACATAATGTGGTTTCCTTTTCTTCTGTTTCTTGGAGCAATGGTGGAACCCATCAGGATGTTTCCATGCACAATTGACCAGCATGTTGCCTACTGTTCTTTTAAGTCTCTGACGCAGATTCCCGACTTTCCAAATGACATCATCGAGATCGACTTAAGTGTGAATAACATTACAGAGATAACGGAATATTCATTCCCTAAACTGGACAGTCTGACAGTCTTGGACATTGGAGATCAGCAGACAAAATTCCTGATAGTGCGACAAAACGCTTTCAGAAACATAAGAAATCTTCAAGTACTGAGTTTAGCAGGTAATGTTAATCTCATCCTTAGTCCAGATGCATTTGTGGGTTTACTTAATGTGAGGTATCTTAATTTACTGTACAATAACTTGAACGAATCCATATTGGAAGGTGAGTATCTGAGGGACCTGGTTTCACTTGAAACACTGGATCTTTATGGAAATCATATCCAGCGACTGAGACCCAATAGCTATTTTCGGAGAATGACAAATTTCACGATCCTGAATTTGAAGCTCAATCAAATCGCGCAGATCTGTGGGGATGACCTCTTGCACTTTCGAGGAAAGAATTTTCAACTCCTCAGTCTTGACTCAAATTATGTTGGCAAGATGGAGTCCACCCCAACTTTCTGGGAGGAGTGTGGGTATCCATTTCAGAATGTCAACTTTGAAATCTTGAATCTTGCAGGCAACGGTCTCGACGAGGAATTAATACGGCAATTTGTTTCATCCTTGAGAGGCTCATACATTCAGGGACTTATACTTAATCATAACAGCGTTGGAAGATCTTTTGGGTTTAACAACTCTCGAGACCCTAGTGGGGAAACGTTTGATGGACTGTCACAGATTCCTATTATTGCTTTGGATCTGTCAAATTGTTTTATTTTTTCTCTGGAGCCATACGTTTTTAAATCCCTTCACGAGCTGAGGGTTCTTCAGTTATCGTTTAACAAAATCAATCAGATCCAGCGCAGAGCCTTTGAAGGTCTTAACAATTTGCAGGTGCTCAACCTGTCCAATAATCTGCTGGGTGAAATTATACCAAACGACTTCTATGGTCTTCAAAGTATCACCACGATAGACCTGTCAAACAATAACATTGGTGGGATTATACTGACCACTTTTAATAAGATGCCATTTCTGAGAGAATTAAACCTTCGAGGGAATTCTATCCGTAAGTTTGAAATTGTTGCAACTATTCCCAGCCTACAGTATTTTCTGTTAGGAGATAACAAGTTGGACTCCTCGGTTCAGTTAACAGACGTTGCTACGGATTCCATATTTGTTGATTTATCAGAGAACAGGTTAAGCGATCTTGATGTCTTTTTTAAAATGATGGCCGATGGTAAAAAGGAGTTCATTTTGCTAAGACACAACCGCCTTTCATATTGCAAGGGCTCCAGCAACATTCCAGAGAATAACAGCTTAATACATTTGGACCTTGAGGACAACATCTTGGAGTTGGTGTGGCAGAGAGGAACGTGTTTGCATATCTTCCATAAACTTGGGAAACTGGAAAAGCTCCGACTCAACCAGAACTGCCTTCGGTCTCTCCCGTCAGACATCTTTAAAGGTCTCATTTCCTTGACTCACTTAAATCTCTCGTCAAACTTTATTACCTATCTGCCAAAAGGAATTTTCCCCGAGACTCTGAAAACCCTGGATTTATCAATCAACCACCTTCTGTCGCCCAGTCCTGATGCCGTCAGCTTCATCAGAGAACTCTACCTTGGGAGGAATAATTACATCTGCGACTGCAGCCTGAAGGAGTTCATCCTCTGGCTTCAAAACAGCAACTCTACACAAGACAAGCAAGAATTAGTCTGTGCCTTTCCAGAAAATTTTATCAATGTTCCGCTTACTTCTCTTACTACAGAAGGGTGTGAGGCTGAAGATGTGGCATTTGTGATGAAAGTCCAGCTTGTGCTTTTTGTAGGGACGACCGTCTTAATTTCGCTGATGCTAATTGGGAGTGTGACTTTTACTCGCTTCCGAGGTACATGCTTTAGGATTTACAAGACTGCATTTAACCGTTTGCTGGGATCTCCAGGTTCTGAACCAGGCCAAAGAGATCATCAGTACGATGCTTACATTTGTTTTAGCAACGAGGACTTCTCATTTGTGGAAGCGGCTTTCCTTAAACAGCTCGACTCACAGTTTTCCGAAAAGAATACGTTCAGAGTTTGCTTTGAGGCCCGGGATTTTCTTCCAGGGGAAGATCACATCTCAAATATACGCAACGCAATCTGGGCCAGCAAGAAAACCATTTGCGTGGTGACCAGAGAGTTCCTAAAGGACGGATGGTGTATTGAAGCTTTTAACATGGCGCAAAGTCGACAGTACGACGAACTCAAGGATGTTCTCATCATGATTTTAGTTGGAAGAATACCGCAGTACCAGCTCAAGAAATTTAGTCCAATCAGAACCTTTGTACAAACCAGGCACTACCTGCTATGGCCTGAAGACCTACAAGACATGGAATGGTTTCATCACAGACTAGCATGTTTAATTCTTAAACAGAAAACATCAAAAAGTAAAGAAAACGTTTCAGAAGATGTCTCCCTCTCCGCAGTTAAGAGCGACAGCGCCGTTCCTTAAAAGACAACAAATGTGCGTCGGCAGTCATGAGATGTTCTGATGAGAAGTTCCACATTTTTCAAATAAAACAGCAGCAATGGATAGCAGGGTTCCTTTGGGACACAAATGCCTGATACCATAGCTCCGAAAAACGTAGAAGGAAGAGTTAAAATCGATCATTCTGCAACTGTGGGAGGCCACCATCAACCTTTGACAGCGTAGAGGTGGTGACGCAAGTTCTCCGTTTATTTTGGCATCACATGAAGCTTATCCTTCTCTTGGTGGGGGTACACAGAAGACCACTGGAGATGAATTAAGAACGTTCGATGCCTCAGGTAGGCAACAGAAGTTAGATGCACAAGGTAGGCAAAGACATTCAAAAAGGGAAAGTTGGACCACATGGAGTCATCGGTTTTGAGCATACTAACACAAACTGGTGCAAACTGGAGTTTTTTCGTAAGCCTTGGTAATTCTAGTGTTAAAAAGAGAGAAAAGAAAAAGAAGAGGAGGGGCAGTTCATTGTTCGAAACAAACAAATCAGTAACTTATGGAAATCCAAGAGCAACGACAGTACTAGAAATGAGGACTACTGTAGACCAGAATGAACTCCGATTTTCAGGGAAAGACTGAAATAAATGTGATTAAATGTAAACTATACTGCTGGTGTCCTGTCTATGGATTTAAAGTGACAACACCCCTAGTGGTCACTGTGCGTTATGATCCTTAAACATTTACAAATCACCATTTGGAAAAACACCAAAAAGAGATCCGGATGTGCCATTCGTATTAAAACGTTTACAGTTTCCCGTTAGAATAGCTTTTGCTAGGACAATTAACAAATCACAGGGACAAACATTCGAAAAAGTCGATTTATTTATTAGAGAGAAAGAAACGATATTCACTCACAGGCAGGCATACATTGTGTTGTCACGATGTAAGTCCAAACACGGAACCAAAATTCAATGAGATCTTGAAGAAAAGTTAATTCCAAATATTGTTTTTACTAAAGTTTTAAAGTAAAGGTGAAAATAATGCATTTGTAACAATTCCCATGAAAATAACAGTCTCTTTAAATTGTATATCCGGTAAACCAAACCCAGGAGCGGGCGAGCAAAGTGAGCAGGGAGCAGAGCCCCCTAGTAGCTCTCTCTCTCTCTCTCTATTTAAATGTTCAAGTTATTTAAAAAAAATGCAAATTTGGATAATTTTATTATTGCTAAATTATAAAAGTTATTGTCAGCTGTACTGTTATTGCACTATTTTATATACACACTAGCCAAATACCTGCGCTTCGCAGCGGCAAAGTACTTTTTTATTAAGAAGAAAATTAAACCTTTTTAAACTGAGGGAAAATATGCTAATAACTATTTGTTAAGGATCTCTTTGTATACCACATTGTGAGTTCGGCCCTCCGGTTGTAATCTGACCAAGCTGTGAGCTGAGCTTACTCTTGAGCATGTAACGTACAGTCGGCCATGTGAACAGTAATCTTGTCTCAAATCTCACAGCTTGGATTGCTGCTGTCATAATCAGTTTGAGTTTCATGGTTTGTTTCAATGACGACAGTATTTGTAGGACTTGTTGTGTTGAAGTGACATTCGGCATCTGTCAAGAGTTGTAAGTATACAACCTGTTTCATCGATAAAATCACATCCAGCTTTTGAGAGTTGAAACATTCATAAACATCAAAGTGTCCACTACTGAAATCGTCACCTGTCAATCTAAGATGTTGAAGAGGCATTGGCGGTTGTCCAAAGGTGTAAAATATTTGGCCATTTCAGTACACTTGAAAGCGACAACCGAACAATTCAGCGGCAGCCATCAACTCACATGCAGATCCATAGGTGAAGGGCTTAAGCATTTCACTCTTCTAGTGCTCCTGTGTAGCCTAATTATCTCCTGTACCGTCATCAGTCCACACCTTGAACCTGTCCCAGTCAGTCAATCCTCCGGATATCAAGAGTGAGCCTGATATGGCCGTGCAATATGTAACACAGAGAATGGAAAAGGCAGACAGCATCTCCAGGCATGGAAACCACTCGGTAAACGACAGTTCTTTGATCGATGGTGATCACCTCGATAGACATGTTAATGGAGGTACGGTTGGAATGATAAAGGAAATGGGTACCTGAACAATGTAAAGTAAGTCTAAAATACCTACACAATAACTATAATCGTAATAAATGAACAATAAAACAGCGGAGAAGCCGTGGATTAAATAAGTGAATCCTGTGGCGAAGTAAGGAAGGGAATGTAGAGACTGGAGCGACAGACGGCCTTATATAGGCAGGCAGCCAACAACATGGGAGGCGTTGGGATGGGGGACCCAACGACACCTCACACGGTGACCGAGCTGCAGGCTATGGACGTATATATGTACGTAAGAGGATTCAGTTAGCATTGGGAACCCGCGTACCAAATTTCTTGAAGATGGGCCCATAAGTAACAAAGACCGTTGAAAAGTTCAATATGGCAGCCGACAGTGGCATCATACCACCGAAATAAGTACGTACATCGGTCTCAGTTACCTACCAAATTTCGTGAAGATGGGGCCATAAATAAGAAAGTTCAACATGGCGGATGTTGTCGATCGTTATGACCATTGCATGTACAATTTCGAAATGAAACCGGCTTAATTTTTGTAAGTAAGCTGTAAGGAATGAGCCTGCCAAATTTCAGCCTTCTACCTACATGGGAAGTTGGAGAATCAGTGACGTCGGAAAGTTCAATATGGCGGCTGACAGTGGCGTCATACCACCGAAATAAGTACGTACATCGGTTTCGGTTAGCGCAGGGAAGCCGCCTACCAAATTTTGTGAAGATGGGGCCATAAATAAAAAATATCAACATGGCGAAGGTTGTTGACCGTTACGCGTAGAATTTCGAAATGAAACCTGCCCAGCTTTTGTAAGTAAGCTGTAAGGAATGAGCTGCCAAATTTCAGCCTTCTACCTACACGGGAAGTTGGAGAATTAGTGATGAGTGAGTGAGTGAGTCTGTCAGTGAGGGCTTTGCCTTTTATTAGTATAGATACATATACACACATATAATTTATCATTTATTTTTTTTACTTGTGCAGATGGGTTAACAGTACAGTTGGCAATAACTATTATAAATTTAGCAATAATAAAATTATCCAAATTTGCACTTTTTTAAAATAACTTGAACATAGATGGACATGGAACCCAATAGACAATAATAATCCATTATTTGATATTATGCCTTTCTCTTGTGAATACCATTTACAGCTGCTGTATAAGTGAATTATAATAATACAATTATTCAAAATGATATACATATTTTTAAACTTGAGCACAGACACAGTAGGTTAACAAACCCCAGACAAGAATAAACTGTTATTTTATATAGCACCTTTCTGTACACATAATGTCCTAAAGACCTTTCTAAGTATTGTGCCATTCTGTTAATTCAGTGTATATGTTCACATCCTAAGCTTTCGACAGCCTGCCAAGTGTTACCATCAGAGGAAAATGATTAGACATACAGGAATCAAAGGCAGTATATAGCAAATGGGGGATGGATGGATTACTAAGGTGGGGTTCAGAGGGTGCTGATTATAAATGATTTCTTTTTTAATATTATTTGAGTGTTCTTTTGAAGCCTGCATATGCTGGGTGTCTGTTAATGGCATTTTCATTTGAGACCCCCCAATTCAGGCCGCTCTCTGGCCCTGAATTTTACTCTTGCAATGGCCCAGTTAAACGTGTGTCTGGTGGAACTTGTATGTGTGTAAGTCGGAGACTGTGGGTCCCTCCTTCTGACCGTATTGTGATGTTCCTGTATATTGGTGTAAAATTCAGGGTTAAATATATAGATTTCAGATGTGTGTGTATATTTACAGTGTATATACACACATACATTGATATAAAGATTATACAACTGTATATACTCTGAGCCCACGCGTATGGACTGACAAACAAGAAAAGCGTTTCCTCCATACCGTGCCTCTCCACAGCGAGTGTCCCCCACAGTCACTTGAAGATGATCTACTGCAGACCACAAGTCCACCTACTGTGTCTTCTAAAACGGCAGTCTTAGTGGCGGACTCCGTGTGTCACAATAAAAGAGACTGAAATGGACGCCGAGTGCTTGACAGTCTAAAGCCACACTGCCTGTTGTACTCAAAGCGTTTTTTGTAAAATTTCCCAACAGAATGGCTGATGAGACTGGACTGGTGGGCTGGAGAAGAACTTGGGCCCTTAGATGAAATGTAAGTGAGGTGACATCACTCTGATGGCTCGATCACATTTAGGTCTGTCATTTCGCAAGCCTGCCTGGCCCGTGCCCAACATCTTTGTCTGCACTGCCATTAAAGTTTCGCTTTACAGGAAAGAAGTCAATGGCCTCCGTATCAGATCTGGCAAATCAAAGAACTCGTTTAGATGTCAGATGGAGAAGAACGTGTAATCCTTATCTTGGTCCACAAAGGCAGATGTCTAATGATCCAAAATGTGGCAGACGTAATTCCTTCTCATGAAAGGTGGATGATTGAGTTACTGACATGGCACAGTGGGTGGCACTGGCACCGCACACCTCTTCGGTTTCCTTCAGTCTGGCGCACATAGGAGGGTCTGCTGTTGTAGCCTGGCGGCCTCACTTGACCCTGATGCTCCCACGTTGGGCTTGTGAGGAAAATACGACATTGTTTTTAATGAATCAGAACCTTGATAAAGAGGATAGCGGTAAATAATTTGTGTGTGGTAAAAACATTGAGCATAATATTTTGTGCCACAATAAATTTAATGCAGAGTCCGCATGCCTGCCCGAAGTAAAACTGTGGGTTTTCATTTTAGTGTAACCCCGATATTCTGTATATGCATTGATTTTTCATTTCTATTTTGGCTCCACAATCCGCACTAACACGCTCTATAAAAGCAACTTATTATTATTAAGCGTGAATGATGGGCGGCCAGCTCTGAGAATAGTTGTTTCTCTTCCCCAAACTTCTCCCATCTCAAAGTTATGGACCACACTGTGCTCATGGGAACATTCAATGTTGCCACCATTTTTGGTAGGCTTCCTCTGATGTGCACTGGGATGTAACACACTCCCCTCTCTAAGCTCTGCAGGCAGTTCCTCTCACCTCGAGGCTTGGTTTCATCTCAACTGTGAGATCTTCTGCAGACAGGCTTGTGGCTAATCAGTCAAATGAGAGGTGGACTCCAAATAAGGTGCAGAAACATCTCAATGATCACCAAGACAGACTGGGATACACCTGAGCCAAACTCTAGGTGTCACTGCACACTCGTGTCTATGGTCCTCAGTCCAAAACACCAGGTGGAGCTGAAGCCTGATGTGTATGTCTGGGGTATGGCCATAAGTTCTCAAAGAAGCCTGAAGACCAGAGGTTAGAGCCGGTGGCAAAAACGTCGACGCCTAAAAGGAAGAGAAGCTGGAAGTCGAAGGAGAGGTACTGGGGTACAGGGGGCGCCAATCCATGACCATGAAGGACTTGCCCATTTCTTCCCTCTTATTCCACCTCCTCATCTTTTATTGCTTAAACAAACCTATTCTGTGCCATTTTGCCTCGTGCTCTGTTGTGATGCACTTCAATTCAATTCAATTTATTTTTTATTGAGTCCTTCACCAAGTGCAGGTGCAGAGTGTGGTCACAAGTTCACAGGTGAAACAAAGACACGGGCAGAAAGTAGTCGGAGACTCTCAAGAGCGCCTCCTATCGCTCACATCTTGCCAACACTTGCTCGGGTCGTTCCATGGCCTTCACTGGCACGCCGCTGCTGAAGGTTTGGCGGCCAGATGCGCTATTAAAGACGCTGATGATGATGATGGTGGTGAGGATTATCATCTGAACAGCAGCAAGTGCCTCATTAAGCACATCAAATGCTTGGCGTTCAAGTGCGCTGGCAATCGCAGAGTCTGCACTTCGTCTCATTTTTTTTTTTTTTGTTCGTCACTCACATTTACAGCTGTGTTTACTTTGATGCCCCAGATGTTTTTCGTCTTCCTCCAGTCGATTGAAAAATAAGACGGCGTTCGTGTTGGATCAGGAGACCTCTTTGAACTCCTTCATGTAAACAGAGATTATTTTTTAAGATCTCACGCATAAACCTGTTGTGACATTTGAACCTCGATTATGAAAAAAAAAAAGCCTCGTGGATGAGGGCGTCACCAAGGTGAAATTTATAAAACGGTGTGAACGAGTGACCCACGGTGAAACTGGCAAGGAGGACACCACAGCAGGTCACTCCTTCTACAGGTCTCGTTTAGTGAAAATGAGCGACTCCGTTAGGACAGGAAGGGCTGACTGGAAAACACCGCGAGCAAACAACCGGCATGGTGACTTGGGGGGTAGTAGAGGGGCAGTGTTAATTTTAATTCTTTATTTGTCACATACATAGTTATACAGGACAACACACGGTGAAATGCATCTTTTTCACAAAGCCCTTGGGGTCAGAGCGCAGGGTCAGCCATTGTACAGCGCCCCTGGAGAAATTCATTAGGGTTAAGGGCCTTGCTCAAGGGCCCAGCAGACTAGCATCTCTTTTTGGCAGCGACAGGAATTCGAACCGGCAACCTTTGGGATGCCAGCGCAGATCCTCAGCCTCAGAGCCACCACTCCACTTTAAAGAAGAAAAAAAAAGGTGTGGCTCCCCAGAATAAGGCAGAAGGTGCCCCTAAATTACAACGGTGTGTGCAGTGCTTTACATACAGAAAGTGCGCCTTGGGACTCGGGCATCAAGAATTATGAATGAAACAGAGCAGTCGGAGGGCTCCATTGGAAAAGATGGGATAGCCAACATGTAAAAGACACACACACACACACACACACACACACACACAGAGAACGGTTTAAAGGCACTATATGAGAGATAGAGAGACGACAGAGAGAGAGAGAGAGATCACTATATAATTATATAGATGAACAAATACTGTATACATAGATATGAAACGGACTTATATGATAGACAGACTGATAATTATATACAGTAGATAGGAAAAGCACTATTTGATACATAGATGAATAAATACATAGTTATAAAACGGACTATACGATATCCATCCATCCATCTATTATCCAACCCGCTATATCCTAACTACAGGGTCACAGGGGGTCTGCTGGAGCCAATCCCAGCCAACACAGGGTGCGAGGCAGGAAACAAACCCAGGGCAGGGCACCAGCCCACCGCAGTATACGATATCCCTAATGTATAAATAGAGTACATGGATATGAAAAACATGGAATGATGAATAATACGTCCATATAAAAACCCGACATGATAGGCAGACTAATAAACACAGATATGAAAAACAATGCAATGGATTGATGAACAAATAAATATGAACGACACTATATGATATGTAGACGAATAAACACAGATAGGAAAGGCACTATATGATACAGATATATAAATAATAGGTAGATATTAAAGGCTTAATATATTAGAATCACATAGAAATATGTGAAATACTATATAATAGAGCAACAGACATATGAAAACTACTATATGGTAGAAGGTCAGATGAACTGAGTGATGTGAATGGCAAAATATATAAATATATCATACAAACAAATAGATATGAAAGGCATGGATTATTGGATAAATACATAGATGTTAAAAAGCACTGCATAACAGATGGATAAAGAGAGAAAGAGGTAGACATGAAAGGCACTATAAAAGAGAGATAGATAGGAAAGGCACAATCTATTCAGATATTTACATTTAACTACATTTATGACCATCTTTAAAGATTATCTGTGGTGGGCTGGCACCCTGCGCGGGGTTCGTTTCCTGCCTTGCACCCTGTGTTGGCTGGGATTGGCTCCAGCAGACCCCCCCGTGACCCTGTACAGGGTGGTCCAGATCTAATTATGCAGATCCAGATCGTCTGGGTGACTTTAATTGATGCAGGGATGATTCCAGTTCGGTGTGAAGACGATTCCTCACGTCGTCAGTTCACACATTTCTCAATGGTCCGGGATTTTTCGGGTGATTTTCTATGTAATAAACGTAATAAGTTATAGTGTAATGAAAATTGCATAATTAGATCTGGACCACCCTGTAGTTAGGATATAGCGGGTTGGATAATGGATGGGTGGATGGATTTAAGATCATTCATGAAAGACAATATGAAAATAAATTGTATGCAGTGTGAAAGGTGCTATATAGGGAATATCAGTTTTAAAGTCCATCCATTTTCTGAATCAGTTTCTCCAATTACAGTGTAGATTATCAGATTTCCTAAGCTAACTCTGGCAGAACCCAAACTTAGCCAAAAATCCCATTTGTAAGGGTTGGTAGCTGGGCACCCCAAACACCCGCCATCCTGAGGATCACCACAGGGATGCAGAATAAACAGTTAAACACCTTCACACATCTTTAGAGTTTTATGATTAAACTGGAATAACTGGAGAAAGACCAAATAAACATGGGGACGAGTTTCTAACTCCACAACGACAAAGACAGCAGTGTCCATGGAGCCACCACCTCATATAAAGTGATCATACAGGAATTGTGCAGATAAACATGTTAAAGACATAGGACTAAGCGAGTATTTGACCAATGTCACGGCTACATGACCATCAGAATGCTCAGTCCCTCCATTCATAGATGAGCTCAGCCCTGTTAGCTTCAGAATAAGAAGCCCAGCATTTCATTGTTTGGGTTTGCGGCTGGAGAATAGAAAATCGACACCGAGACTCGGCTGAAGGGTCTTATTGAGGTGGGCATGTGGAGAGCCCTTACAGGTTGAATAAATAAATAAGCCAACTTGACGAGGTCTTTTGCGGTTTACATAGCGAAGAGGAAAACCTCTTAACTGTATAAATGAGGCGAGTGTGAGAAGACAGGGGTCTCCAGGATCCCGCTGGATTTGTGTTCCGTTTTTACCCGTGAACTCTAAATAGTTTGGTATAAGAGTTTGAGTTTGCTTATTTATTTTGAGATTCAGTTTCAGCTTAAGGCACATAATTTGTCAGAGAGATTGGCACAGTGGGTCTGGCATCGGCCCTGCCCAGGGAGTGGACTGAGGGTTTGTAGGAAAAGCCGTGCCTTTTGTGGGTTTGGGGGGGGTCTTACATCATGTCAATGTCCTTGGCTGACATTTCAAGTCTGGATTGGTTTTCTGGTTGTGTCTTTGTCAATCACAACAATTGATGAGCACCACTTAGTGGGTGGGAGTCCAGAAGCCCACCTTCATTCTATGTCAAGGTTTTAATCCATGGTACTCTGGTGTCAGTGGAGCCCAGAATACCAATGATGTTCTGCTTTGGGGGGAGTCGTGCACATGCATTACGGGAGTAATGGGGGCTCTGCACCAGGGGTAAAATGGAGGACGGGTCTGGTTGAGACAAGTGCTAATCACCTTCCTTTTCCTAGCCCAGTATGTAGGAGAAGACCACTGACCTCAAACCCTGCTGGTTAATGGTCTCCAATCACATAAAAGAACAGAATGGCCTGGACGTTGACATCAGGAGCGTCGCTAGTTTCAGTACATAGTAAGAGCTTAGACCCCTACATGGATCTCAGGGGGGATCCATCCTTCGAGTTTTCACACTGTCAAGGAGCATCATCTTAAATGGAAGGAACAACAACTGGGCTTGCAAACATGAGAGGCCAGAAGAGGAAGTGTACTGGACAGGGGCTGGATGACTGAGATCAGGGGCTAAAGTCCCACAAGTCCCCTCTAAATACTTTTTGGACCTGCAATTACTGAAGCCAATTCTTGGAACTGTTCTTTGGGGGAACCCCTTTCTCAACTTTGCCTAGCATTGTTGTTACTAAACAGGGTTCTCATTAAGACCCCCCCCAATATTTTACTCTGTCCAGTCTCATCCTGTTTCCATAGGGGATAATTGGAGCAGCTTCAATGGTGGGATAACAGGCAGCCATCATGGAAGAGTTTTATAATAATGGACAAGCCAGAGGAAGATGGGACACACAAAACGGCTTTCACCTTGAAGGAAGAAAGTCCTTCATGTTGGCTTAAAGGGAGTTAGGGGATCTTTGGGAGATTAAATGAAGAATTTGTTTGACACCAGCAATCTGGGAGCCATGGAGACCAGGAAAGGTAAAACGAACGTTTATGGACCAAAATGAACTCAATGGCTTACACAAAAAAAAAAAAATAAGATGGGAATTTATGACAGACAAGACAGAAAGACCAGGAAACGTAATCTGACTCGCCCCGCATACAGACGAATGTTTGAATTGAAGAACCAACAATAAGGGACTGCGCGGACTCTGTGGAATGTTTGGTGAAAATAATATCTGCTCCTGGCCGCGGCCATGAAGGCGTGGAGGTGAAAGAAATGGAGATGACGGCATCATTGGGTTGCTGTCACGTACAGTAAATCGGCTCACGGCACTTAAAATGAATAAAAAAATATTCAAATGCGTGGATGGCATATACTATATACAGTATACTCAAACACACACACACAGATAGACAAGCGTAGATGGCAGGACTAGATAGACAGGCAGATTTTAATTTTAATATAGTCAGCAGGGTCATAAAACTACAAAGATAGCTAGATGGATGGATGTTGGGGCAATAACTGTCTCACTCCTTTAAATAACTAAGAAGTCCCAAAGAACAACAAAACAAAAGTAGGCTCCATAGAGCGGTCACACGGTCAGGATGGAGATCTGTCTGGCAGTCGGCTCTTACCAGAATGAGGGGACTCCTTCCTGCTTTTATAGTTGCTGAACCAGGAGGAGAGTCAGCAGCCCTCTATGGCTGGCTTCTCTGGGTGGAAAAAGAGACAAACTGATCAGCAACAGCAACCCCATCATGACCCAGAGTGGTAGTGCTTATGTCTGAAAAAAGGCAACCTTCTGACACACATGCATGACAATATGTCTACCTATATACCCATCTCTATATATATCATCCACACATGAGAGAGAGAGAGAGAGAGACAGATCTCTCAAATGTATGGATGTTATACATTATATTCAAATACACACATATAGAGTCACACGTGTGTGTCAGAGGGTTGCCTTCAAGGCTCTTCACCATCCCCAGGTCAAGCTGACCTTGTAACTTTTCTAGAGACTTTTCTTGATTCATTCAGCCTGTCTTCACCAGGCTGCACTGCCGTGTTTCATTATTAATAGAACCACCAGGCAGCCGTTTATTTTGTGGAACTTCATGGTTACTAGAAGACGAGACTTTGCGGGTGCCACAACATTTCTTTTTGGTGGATGCATGTGTTCCCTCAGTTAACAATACTATATATTTACATACACACATAGATATATACACACACACACACAGAGACAGAGACATACATATTATAAGTCTGAATCATAATTGGATTAGGTGGTCACCTACCAGGTAACACTTGTGGTCGGTTGGCCTGCCGGCAAACATCTGCCATGTTCTCTCAGTTGCGAGAAGCAGATCATAGATACTCTTATTTATATATATATATATATATATATAGTAACTAGTAGGGGGCACCACCAAGTCCCAAACCCCGGACACAAATCACACTTAACAGTCACGGGCTCAAATATTGGCCCTTTTTTATCAATTACAGGATCTTAAGAAACAGGTAAGCACAATCGAAACACCACAAACACAGTGGTATAAGATAAGGGTTCCTATTTCATCCTGGCCAGAAAGCCCATCCATCTATTGTCCTTCATTATGATGTTCCAACCAGGCAAGGAATCATCCTTCATCCTCTTTGAGATGCCTGTCCACCAGCGTAATGCTCTATAACACTACAACATTACATAGATAGATATACTGTAGATAGTCTAGGGGGCTTCTCCCCCTGCTCGCTTTGCTCACCAACCCTCCCCGCCCAGGCCTGTGCTATGTGTCAGCCACTTCACGTCTCTGTCATTCATGTATGTGGATTTCACTTTCACCAAACAACAAATCTTTTAATTCTCGCGGATACGCCTCTTCATTGGGAGGAAACACTATTTTTCCCTGACATAACATTTAAATCTGAACAATATATTCGATCTGTTTTCGCTGTTCCATTATTTCACCAAGTAATTTCCGTTTGTCTGCGCTAATGCGATCTTAACTATCATTATTTTGAGACATTCGAATTATCATACTTCCATCATCTCTTACCTGCTCTGCATGTGTATCACAGCAACGTTTTTGAATTCTTTACGACGTTCTACTTTGTCATCTACTCTTTGTCTTTTATTTCCGGCCCCGGGTGTGGTTACATTTCTTGGCACAAAGACTTGTCTCACAGGACGTGAAAGTGTCTCTCTGAAGAAAAGAAAAAAAAAAATTCACATCTCATCAAAGGATAAAAGGTCTTGTCTTGTACCAGGATATATATTTTTTTTTAAATTATAATAGAGAGAGATATATGCCTTTAACTGAAGAAACACACGTTTACCAAAAAAATGTTGAGGTGCCTGCCAGGTCACCTCTTCTAATAACCTGCAGACACACTGTGCATTCATCCATCCATTATTCAACCCGCTATATCCTAGCTACAGGGTCACTGGGGTCTGCTGGAGCCAATCCCAGCCAGCACAGGGTGCAAGGCAGGAAACAAACCCCGGGCAGGGCACCAGACCACCACAGGACACCCACACACCAAGCACACACTAGGGACAATTTAGAATCGCCAATGCACCTAACCTGCATATCTTTGGATTATGGGAGGAACCCACGCAGACACGATGAGAACATGAAAACTCCACATAGGCAGGACCCGGGAAGGAAACCGGGCCTCCTAACTGTGAGGCAGCAGTGCTACCACTGCACCACCATGCCACCCCCACGTATTTATAGTGTCATACAATGAACACATTAAAAACTAAATAAAGGTTCCCATTTGGGCCCGCTGTAAATCGTCTTATTGTCACACAGTGTTCACGAATGTCCTCCAGGACAGCTCCCTACACGCCCGCCGACTTGTTATTGTTCTCCTGGCTGGTGTGCTCACATTTTCAGCAGTGTGTGAAGATTAAAATTCTCAAATTTCAGTGACTCAGGAAAAAGAAATCTGACACACACATTATCGTTCTCTTTAGAATACTGTATCCATTTATCTTGTCATTTGTTATGTTGAACATGGATTAAAGAGAGACTGGAATGGAGATCTCAGCCCCAGATAATGCCACTAATACACCATGAACAGAAGACATGTCGGAAGTCCAAGTTCATATATTAGTATATTCTAATATTATAATAATAATAGCACAAATTTAGTAGTAGCTAATTAAAAGCATGTTGGCATTCCTCTGGCTGATAGGACAAGTGCTATATGACAAATACAGTTAATCACGGGGGGCTTTTTACAGTGGCATGCAAAAGTTTGGGCACCCCGGTCAACATTTCTGTTACTGTGGATAGCTAAACAAGTAAATGACGAGCTGAATTCCAAAAAATTGAACTTTAATATTTGAAGCAAGATTATTTTTTTTATGTCCATCATTTCAAGTTTCAAAAAATTAAAAATGAAATTTTTCCAAAGCAAAATTTTGGGCAGCCTGCATGGCTGCATACTGCATACTTCATGACACCCCCTTTGGCAAGTCTCTCAGCTCATAAGCACTTTTTGTAGCCGACTAAGAGTCTTTCAGTTCTTCTTTGGGGGATTTTCGTCCATTCGACTTATCATAAGGCTTTTCATTCTGTGATATTTTTGGACCACCTTGCATGCACTGCTCATCTGAGGTCAACCCAAAGATTTTCAATGAAGTCAAGGTCCGGGGGCTGCAAGGGTCAGGCTTTAACCTTCAGTCTGGCCCACTTGAAGGTGGTCCATTGTGGATTTGGAGGCATGTTGTGGTTCTTAATCGTGTTGCGGAAGCTTATTCTTTATTCATCTTCAGCTTTTCTACAAATGGTGTGAGGTTTGCTTCCAGAATTTGCTGGTATTTAATTGAATCCACTCGTCCCCCTGCCGGTGAAATGTTCCTCGTGCCACTGGCGGCAACACAAGCCCAAAGGCTGATCGATCCACAGCCATGCTTGACCACTTTAGACGTGTTCTTTTCAGAGAATCTTGCATAGTTTTTTTTTTCCTCCAAACATATCTTTGCCCATTGTGGCCAAAAAGTTCCAGTTGGACTTCATCAGTCCACAGGACTTGCTTCCAGAATGCATCAGGGGTGTTTAGCTGTTCGTTCGCTAACTTCAGTTGCCGAATTTTGTGTTGATGACACAGGAAAGGTTTTCTTCTGCTGACTCCACCATGAAGGTCATATTTGTTGAGGAGCCGCTGTACAGTAGAACAGTGGACAACTACACCAGAGTCCGATCAGTCTTCCTGAAGGTATTTTGCTGTCAAACGTGGGTTTTTCATTTGTCTTTCTTGCAATCCAACGAGCAGCTCTTTCAGAAAGTTTTCTTGGTCTTCCAGATTTCAACTTGACCTTCACCATTCCTCCATTTCTTAATTACGTTACAAACTCAGGAAACGGCTACCTGACAACACATTGCTGTCTTCCTGTCCTGCGTTGTGAGCATCAGTTTTTATTTTTCAGAGTGCTAAGCGGCCGATTAGAGGAGCCCATGGCAGCTGACTATTGAGATGAGGGTTGTGGAGGCCGAGAATTTATACAGCTTTGATATTTGCACCACCCGGCCATTCTTAACAATAATTGTGAACAAGCCATAGACCCTTAAGGAGCTCATTAAGGTCTGAGGCCTGGTAAAAGTTATTTGAGACCTCAGATCTCTTGGGGTGCCCACACATTTGCACAGTTGCTACTTTTTTTTTTTTACTCACTCCAATAACAGAAAACAGAAATAATTCACTAATTTTGCTTAAAATGTGGAAAGAAATGCTTTATCTTTGCCTTTATGCTTTGTAGAGATCAGTTCAGGTATTCACTGTAACTTTGACCAGGGGTGCCCAGACACATTTGAGATGTAACAGCAGGTTGGGTTGAATATTTATCCTCAGTGGTACACCAAGGATGAGTAAGAATCCTTTCTACATGGTGGAGTAGACACACATAGACTGACCCTACATACCAGGATGGACGGTCATACCTCGCCTGGCCAGAAGGACACCATGCTAGAGGGAGCAATGAGAAGGATGGACATCCCAGCCAAGACAAGTGCTTCTCTCTCTGCCGGAGGTGGGAGTCAGAGATAATGGAAGGACAATGAGAGGCTGCACCTTGGGGTCAACAAGTCCCTCAGT
>NW_024386080.1:0-12773 GCF_016835505.1 Polypterus senegalus | reverse complement strand
TCTGCGTTACCTTGGGCGGCAGCCCTTCAGAAGACAGACCCTAAACCCCGGGCCGAGGAGCCCCGGGGCCTCCTCCCCCAGGGGGGAGAAAACTTGGACATTTTTTCTCTAGTGTCATTTCTTGTGACGGGAAACAGAGAATAATTAAAGTTAAAAAAAATATTTTATTAATACACACCAGGGGAAAGAATAAGAGAAGAAGCCCTAGGACACCTGCCTTCAAACCCGGTGTGGTGTCCAAATTTTATAATGCTAAGCAAAATTTTTACCATGATTTTAGTTAAAAAAATTTTAAAGACATTACATTTTTTACAATAGTTTTGTTTGGATCAGCAGTTACACAATTTTAAAGGTAAATTTTGGGGATTGTAATTTTTGTTCGTTGAAAACAGAAGCTATTGCCCAAGACAGATTTCTCGGCCTTGGCCCCACACCAGATTTGATCAATAACTGTTTTTTATTTTCCACAAGCGAAAGGGGGGGTTTACTGTATATATATATTAATTTTTAATGCCCCAAACACATTCTGCGAAAGTTTTGAACTTGTTTAAATCGACTCCCGCGAAGGGGGCCCTTCCACAACATTATGATTTTTTAAAGGGGAAACAAAATTACAAAAAAAAACCCTTTGGATATTGATTCAATGGGAATGGCCTCTCGAATCACTGCCCCTTAAAATTTATTTGGTGTGGGGCATTTCTGTTCTGTCCGTTCATAGTCCTTATTTCAAAACCCCATTGTTTTTTCCCTCACAATGTTTTCCCAACCCTTTTCCAATCCCCAGGTTCCCCGGCAACCCAAAGAGTAACAATATACACGGGCAATGGAAAAAAAGGGGGGTTTCAGATAGAGATAGATGATTTTTATTAACCCCGGGATTTAAAAGCACAAAAAAGCAGGCTTTTTTAAAGCAAAATAGGGACACTTATGACATGGCAAGCACGGACAACGGACGCAGCACTCCCGCTCAAATAACAATAAATTTCCGGGCTTTCGTTGTCATTCATTTTACCCTGCCTTTTTTTCACCATTCACAAAGGCAGACCTTTACCGCAATTCATTCTTAAACAGGCCTCAGGGCTAACCAGGTAACACTGTCCCCACCACTTTCTTATTCCGGGACATTGTTGACATCCGGAGCAACAAATACAAACTGAAGGTGGTCTCGTGGTGGGGAAATTTAAGGAAAACAAAGATCAAGATCTAAATGAAGATTTTCTGTTAATTTAAAGCCCAAAAATTTGTTTAGTTTGAATGTCTGTGTTTTGAGGTGTGACTGGGTACCAGTCTTCAGTAGTTTCCGGGGGAGTTTTTTAAGCCATGTTTATGTCTCTCTGCCCTCAGTTTTTCTTCTAATTCATTTTTGGACAAAGATCAAGATTCAAATGAAGATTTATATAAATATAAGGGAATGCAGTTGGGTAATGGATGGATGGAAAACTCCCCTTTTTTAAATTTTTTGAAAAATTTAAATTTGACAGTTCCCAGACTCAAAACAGACTATATTAAAAATTCCTTTTACTTTTACAGGCTCCACGAATAGAAACACACCCCAGTATCAAATTTATTCGAGTAAATTGACTGACCAGAAAGTGGTGCTTTTGCCCTTAAATTATTCAGACATCCATGTTTAAACCGTTATTATGGTAAAATTTCCCTCATCTCCATGCACCAATGTATCTTTTTTCACCTTACCCTCATTGACAGCAACAGCCCCCTCTGATTAAAAATTTTTCATCCTTCTCCCTCACTCTTCAGCAGTGCCTTATGGAGCCTGTACTGAGATGTTTTTTTTTCACAGAAAGTGGGCACTTTTTTTTTTTGGGGGGGATCGCTACATAGCTATTTAACCCCCTTTTATATCACCATTATTACCAACAGGACTGTTTTTGTTGGTTTTTAATTCTTTCATTTTGGTTTTCGTATCTTACCTTTTCTATTTTTTTTTTTGAGAACCCCCCTTCCACCCAAAATCCTTCCCCAGTTTGGATTTAACAATGGGTTTTATTTCCCAATGAGAACCCAAGTATTTATCACTTCTTCTGGTGCGTTTTTTTTAGTTCGCCTTCATTGGGAAACAATTCTCTTTTTTCCCTTGTCGGTAATACTGGCAGCACTGAAGATATCAGATGAGCGGAAGAGGAAAGTCTTCAGCACGTGTCTAACTCATCTCCTTGTGGTTGGGCTGTTTTATGTTCCTCTGATGCTCTCGGCATGTACACCAGGAGCTGGGGTAAAGCCATCAACAGAGGTATAAATGTAATGGTTATTGTAGGAAATGTACTACCACCCACCATGAATCCCATCATCTCAGCTCCGTATCAAGGAGATAAATGTATGCATTCAGAATTTTTACTAGGAAAAGAACTGTTTTATTAGTAAAAAATTGTAATTACCACAATAAGTAAATAGACAGCAGAAAACTATGGCGTGGATGTAGTATTAGGTGACTTACAAATACTGAATGTTTTATTTTAATGGATAATCAATACAGAAATTCAATTCCAACCTAAGAAATGTAATAATAAAATGTTTTTTTCTTACTAAACACCAATGTGAGCATCCAGAAAATTAAAATCTCAAAAGAAGAACACGGCGATACAGATGGCGCAGTGGTACTGCTGCCTCACATTAAGGGACCTGGGTTTGCTTCCTGGGTCCTTCCTATGTGGAGTCTGCATGTTCTCCTGTGTCTGCGGGGTTTCCTCCCACAGTCCAAAGACATGCAGGTTAGGTGCATTGGCAATCCTCAATTGTGCTTGGTGTGTGTGTCCTGCAGTGGGTTGGCACCCTGCCCAGTATTGGTTCCCGCCTTGCACCTGCGGTGGCTGGGATTGGTCTCAGCAGACCCCTCGGACCCTGTGTTAGGATATAGGGGTTGGAAATGGATGGATGGATGGAAAGAAGAACACAACGTCCTTTCTCAATCACCTGGCTATTCAAAGCTAAAACTGCTATTGAATAAAAATATTTGCAGCTTTCAATAAATTACAGTCACTGTACTCTAAATATGAAGTTGACGATAAACACTACAGCTGGTCCAGACTAGGATGCCCGTTGGTTACAGCTATATCTTTCAATTTTAGTTTAGAATTTCTTCTGTGCTTCTTCTCATTCGGGTGGTGTCTGGGTGCTGTCCTTTCTCATTGGTTGCCTTGTGCTTGCATTTGTAAAGATGTAACTCCCTTCACCACAATTTAGGTGTATATTAGCCTTTATCAGCTTCTTGAAGGACAGTCCTGATGAGTATAATTAACTGTGCCCTGTCCATCCTCGGTTATAAATAAAATTTTGAGAAATGCCACGTTCCTGCATCCTTTCTGGTGTTCATGAAGGAGTGTAGGAAAATGTGAGCGGTCACCGGGTGATGCATCTTGGAAGGATTTTAGATGGCGTGTGGCGCTCTCCTCATGGGCTCTCGGGAGTTGTATCAGCAAACGCTCATCCATTTCCTCCGCAGGTCCTTGCTTGCTGCCAGGGTTTCAAGACAGCAAGATAGGGCACTGCAATAAGGCCTTAAAGACGGCATTTGTTTTAATTTTTTTGCTGTTGGTTGTCAGCTGAGGAGGCGCAGTTGAAGAAGCCCTGTGCAGGTGTTTGGAAGAGTATGTGAGCGAGAACGAGTGCCATCTGGTGAACACGTGAGCGTGCACGCACAGATAGCTCCCTGGTTTAAAGGGGCAGGGATGGACTAGGAATGGGTGTCCAGGACCCTTGTCAGCTGATTGCTACGTGAACTTATAAAAGTCTGTTGAAAAGTAGCATATGGGGTCATATCAAATTTGGGTATGAAACGGGGTTACTTCAGTCCAGGAGTCTGTTAATAAGAAATTTGAAGGGAGTGAAGCATCCTGATGGAACAACAATTGGATGGGTGCAATTTTCACAATATTTTTGTTTGTTTTGTTGCTTGAGATATTTTGTTTTTGCATTTTTAGTACATTCTATAAGCTCTTGGATTTTTTTTCCTATGCCTTTTTTGCTAAGCACAATTTTTGGGACAGTTTTAGCTATTTATTGCACAATAAATTGCAGCTTTTGTCAAATTACACTTCTGTGTCTGCATCTCTTACTGTCCCACTGACCTCTGTCCCTCTATCAAGGACTTGGGGTCTGCCAGTTTTATCTCAAAAATCTTGAAAGAAGAACACACAAGGTTCTTTTCTCCCTAATCACTTGCCCATACAAAGCTAAAAAAAATACTTTACTCTAAATATGAAGTTGAAGTCTAAACACTACAGGTGATGCAGGCTAGGATGCCCATTGGTTGCAGCCGTATCTTTCAGTTTAGTTTAAAAATTTCTTCTGTGTTTCTTCTCATTGAGTGATGTCTGTGCCGCCTCCTTCTCATTGGTTGCCTTGTGCTGTGCATTGTAACAAATCCTGAACTGGTTGGACTGTTTCTGAGGCTGGACTGGGAATGGGGACAAGCAGTGCTTAATTTGAGATGAAGACCTCTGACATTGTGCCTCTGCAATCTGGGACTCAAAATCGCCATCTTTCATATTTATAACACTTAAATTAAGTTTATTATACAGACTTTATTGAAACTTTAAAAATCTACTGTAGTGAATGTTACACTTATTTGATTTTTGACTGGCTGATCTGAAAAAAGAACAAAAACACTAGAAGCTGCATGAATCAAAATAAATTGACAGGTCAGTATGGTTGTAGTGGGTGTGGATGTCTTCATGGAGGTTGAGATATAAAAACAGCAGCAGCGAGGCAACAGGAATGACAATGCATCAGATGAGGTTTATTAGAGCGAAAACTCCAACATGAGTGGGCTGCACAGAGGAACAATGTAGGCTGCTAGATATCCAAGTTAAGTACTAATTTATGTGTGTGACTATATCTGTAAACAATACTCAATTCATGTTTTTATTAGGATGATAATGTAATTCAACATTAACTTTGCCTCAATTTGCTATTATTCGACACACCCCTATTCCATCCTCAGAAGTCACTGTGAGCCCCCAGCATCTAAAAATTAAGAACTGATGGCCTAAGAAGGGGGTTCTATGAATTAAAATACAGTCCATTTCTATTTATGTATTCCTTTATTTATTTGTTCAATGTATACATCTAATAAATATTTGATGAAAAAAATAAACAGACTTGTTTTGAAATTTCTGATTTAAACTATTAGCTTTTTAAAATTAAATACTTTTAAACCTGTCTATAATATAATTCAATCAAAGTCTATAAGTCTCTTTGATGTCATTAAAGTACGTAACAAATAGATGTCTGTTAAGAAATGTGTGATGGGATCAATCCATCCCCCTTGTGATGGTGTGAGTCAGCTCTATGCTACCAGAGCTCCACCGGGAGCCCTTCAACCTGCCACCGGCGGCAAATTTCCGAGGGATGAGCTTGGCAAATGAGGACACCACATAAAGCAAGGGGAAGGGGCAAAGTGCTCAGTGCTTTTATTAAAAACCCAAACAAACAAAACAAGTGTTCATAAGTGCAGTGCAAACGTCTATAACAGGAGTTCTTAACCTGAGGTCCATTGATGGGTTTCAGGGATCCGTGAGGGTCAGATATATTTAACATTTATATTCATTATACAGCCTGGTACTGTTGATTTTTCTCGCATACTTAGTAAATGTGTTGATCAACAAGGAGAAGCCTGCTAACTCATCTCCCACTGATGAAGCTTGTCGTACACAAAGTTCTCCCCAGTTCATATCTGTTTATCTGGGTGTGAGTTGCCTTGAACTGCATAGGGCAAATAATATATTGTTATTTGAATACATACAGTACATTTCATGTGTGTTCCAAGTCTACAACAATCTGTGTAAATGTAGGATGACAGGAAATGTGAGGTAAGAAATGTTGAACACATAACTAAAACAGAAATATTTTTCTTTTTTGCAATAATTAGCCAAATGCTTACATGAAGTGTATAATGAAGTGTATGACTGAAGTCCAAATATCAAATAAACACTTTCACAAAAGACATTAAGTATAACAAAAGTTGCACTTTTTTTCAAGAATTTAACCAAAGTAAAAGAAATTGGGATAGGATATGACACATGCACACCTACACATATGTCTGCCTGGCTGGTGTAGAGGTAAGAATGCTGTCTCCACGCAAGGGGTGGCAAGTTCGATCCCAGGGCTTTCATGCATTAACTGTTGAGTAGTATGCTCTTATTGTTACGATTACAGAATAAAAGCATACATTTGATTTATTTGAGTCTGTAACAGATGATGTAAATTTATGGTATTTGTAAATGTTAGCTTTTTGTTTCATTATTCACTTTATTCTCTCAGTCAAGTTCATGTTCCCCTAATCTGACACTGTTAGTTTTCAAATAAAGATCGCTATATCAGAGGGGAACTCAGATGGATGAGGGTTCTACATCTGAGAAAGAGAACAGAAGTCCTCCCCAAGAAACGCCCACTCACAGATAAGAACAACGAGCTGCACAGGCGAAAGGCACCGTTGGATACAGCAAGAGGTTGAGCGTCATCTGCCAGTGAATCTACAATATGCATGTATTTCAACAAAAAGAACGGCTTACAGAACTAGCCAAAGTCGTAATGTCCTGTTTATGATTATTTTTGATGGTCTTTATATGAAAAACATTTATATGTTACTTTATAAAAGCCAGATCGCCAGTCACAAGTAGACTGCAGAGCTTCCTGTGTTGGATCGAGACGAGCATGCTGACAAAGTACATGTGCAATGCTACTTCAGTACACTAATGACTTTAGCTGTATAGGTGGAAGCTCCTGTCGCACTCTACGCAACTGTTGTTACGATTCTGCCTTTGTCCAGAAAATGGCTCCATAAACTTTATGACCTTAGTCTTGAAAGTTTTTCTCCCGTGCAACTGAGATCTTTTCTTGAGTGGCATTGCACATGTACTTTGTCAGCATGCAAGCTAAGGGAGGAAAGAAATCTCCTGTGGATCAGAAGAGCAAAGCTCTCTTTGCCTGATTGTAATTCTATGCAGAATGGTGTAGGATTATGTCTCTATATATATTCATGTTAAAAAAAATATATTGTCTATTTTGATTTACATAAATTTAACTTTCCAGTAACACATTTCTTTCACTACCTTCAAATCAGAAACTTTGTTAAGCAGAACCTGCCCGATTTTCCCTCATCTCCCACTCCCATCTATGCCGAAAAATATTGATTAGTCTTGAGGACAGCATTTCTGTAATATATAAAACCATTTTACAGTCCCTCCCTTTCAAAGATCCAAGAGGAGAGTGGAAAAGGACTCTCACTCAACATCTCAGAAAAGAGTGGAAAGTAGCAATGTAGAGAATCCACTTGAGCCCCATATGAGCAAAGCATACAATTATTCAACTCAAAATTATATATCAAGCACATCTGTCTTGCTTAAAATTGCCCAAAGCGTTTCCAGGGTAAGATCCAACCTGCTGTAACGTTGCAATCAAGTTCCAGCCCCACTGGGCCACATGTTCTGGACCATGTGCACCAAATTAATATCATTCTGCCAAAAATCTATCAAAATCTTTAAATCCCTATCAGACAGCCTTGGTGTCCCAATCCCTCCTAATCCATTAACAGCTATGTTTGGTGGGCTCACAAAGGGGCTTAAAGTGAGAAGGACAAACAAATTGTAATTGCCCCTATTACTGGCAATCGTAGACTTATCTTAAACTGGAAGAATCCTAATTCTCCCATTCTAAGTTAGTGGGTACCCGATGTTTTATACTATTTGAAACTGCAAAAAAATCTAATTCTCACTTACAGGACTTGTGCAGAACTTTTTCAAAACCTGGCAGAACCTAATCAATAACATTTTAGAATAAGCATTTAAGGCACTGAGTAAGAAGATTCTCTCCCCATTTCTTTTTCTTCCCCATTTATCTTTATTCACTTATTAATTCATCTATTTACTTATTTTTACTAGCTTTACGCTTTTACTCTGCTGCCTTAGCTCTCTTTCTCAAGGGTGCAGTTGATTTGTTTTCGATCTTATGTTTGTAAAAATTGATTTATTTGTATGGAATGATGTGTGATGGGCGGCACGGTGGCTCAGTGGGTAGTGCTTCTGCCTCGTAGTTAGTAGACCGGGGTTCACTTCCCGGGTCCTCCCTGGGTGGAGTTTGCATGTTCTCCCCGTGTTCATGCTGGTTTCCTCCCACAGTCCAAAAGACATGCAGGTTAGTGCATTGGTGATCCTAAATTGTGCTTTTGTGTGTGTGTTCTGCAGTGGGCTAGCGCCTGCCCAGGGTCTGTTTCCTGCCTTGCGCTTGGGATTGGCTCCAGCAGACCCCTCGTGACCTGTAGTTAGGATATCGAGGTTGGATAAATGGATGGATGATGTATGATTTCAATAAAATCAAAAAAGAAATATTGTCTATTTTGATTTACATACATTTATTCAGAAAATTAGATTTATAAAAGACTGAAAAATGAGAGGTACAATATTCAATCCATCACAAGGGTCAGTGTCAATCAGCCAAAAAAAGCAGTTTATTCTTTCAGGCCAGAGTTTCACCGCAATACTTTCATTTTTATTTGTTTTTGTCCATGTTGTCCGCTCTCAGAAGGTCTGAAACACCTTCAGAATTGGTCCATTGATGTGGTACTTAAAAATGTAAATTTAATTATCAGTGCTCTTATAAGATGCATCTTTTAGGATAGTAGCCTACTTGCATGGCACTGACATTTTTACACTTACGTGCCTAGAGTCTGACAAAACGGATGAAGGTATGTGCATTAAGATGGAAATCTGCTGCTGTGCAGGCCTGTGGTTCAAATGAATTGCTGTCTTTAGATACCATACTGTACTATACCATACCATTTTGTAACCTGCTTCATACTAAGTGGGGTTCTGGGGAGCTGGAGTCCAATTTAGAAGCACAGGGCACATCCGTCATCACAAAGAGAAGGCACTCACACCCACACAACCACCAAGATCCATATACAACTTAATCCATCTAACCAGTATGTCACTGGATTGTGGGAGAAACCTGAGTACTAGAGAAATGCAGGAAGACAAAGAGAACATGTAAACTCCATTCAGGGAGGACCCAGGATGTGAACATTGTCTCCTTACTGTGAGCCAACAATGCCATTCCCTGTTTAGCATATTAAATAGAAACAAATCCAGAATGGTGCTATACCAGTACTCCATTTGCAGAAAAATAAAACAACAGAATTCCATACTTGCTATGTAGAAGTTGCTTTGGAATGAAAAATCCATCCATCCATCCATTGTCTAACCCGCTGAATCCGAATAGGGTCATGGGGTCTGCTGGAGCCAATCCCAGCCAACACAGGGCACAAGCAGGAACAATCCTGCAGGGTGCCAACCCACCGAGGACAGGAATAAAAATAATTTTAATAAAATATACATATAAATTGTCAGCCGTATTACAAAATGCCTTTGAATAGTTGCAGTTAAAAGTACAAGACCGACTTAATGATATAAACAACGGGTCACTTGCATTCATTAAATATTCCCCACGTCTCAAATTCTGGGCATCATGGTCTGAATAATCTCACAGGGAGATAGGTTGTGTTAAATGTAGTTATAAACACTGTGTAGAGAGTCTAAAACATAACTGTGTGCTTTTTACGCATGAATTTTAATTTTTTTTCTTGCACATGCTTTCTGTGATGTGTTACATTTAGAACCTGTAGCTGTCTTTTTTAAAAATGTGTATAATATTTTTTTTAATCAAGTATGGAAGACGATTAAGATGAGAGAACCCGAGTCAACAGCAAATCCTAACTACAAGTTATTGTAAGTGAAAAACATTACCTGAAGTGAAGTACGCTCATGGATTAATTTCAAAGGTAATAACCTTCATGTTACATTTTGCCTTATAAAATGCATCAAATGTATATTAATCATTTCTCAAACTGCATGTTAAGATATCTCAAAAAGATTTACAGATACCTGAAAATACTATTATTTTAAGAGATATGAAATGCATTTTAAGATATCTCAAAAGATTTCCTGATTTTAGAAATGGTATGCTTTACATTTTGAGATATCCGAATAGCATTTCAACTTTAAATAGCTACTGGTAACAATGACAAGAAAATGGCTAAACACAAAATTTCAGAGAAACTACGCACATTTAAGAGAACATCGAAGAAGAATTTGCATGCAGGAAACAAACTACCTTAGTGTCTGCTATGTCATAGAATTACTGCAGTATTTAATTCATGGAAAACACCAGGGATTAAGAAACTTAGAGACTCTATATAAATAATAATGTTAATAATAAATAATAATTAATTATTGTGTATTAAATAATGTTTTTGCATCTTATGAACCCTAACTTCAAAATTTAACTGCCCAGCTACACAACTTTTCCATACGTTCAAATCAGAAATTTTTCTAAAAGAAACCTACACAATTGTTCACGCTTTGCACCTATTTCTGTTTCAGAAGAAATATTGATCAGTCTTGCAGACTCAGACAGTATCTCAATAATATTTTAAATGAAGTAAATGTGATCAATGACAGACTTTAAGTTTAAATTATTTGAATGCTTTGTGAATATAGAGCTGAGATGTACTATGCATGACCACTTTCCACTGCTTGTCCAGAATGTATCCAGGACAAGCTCCATTTTGCAAACTTTACAATCAAAATTCCAGCTTCACTGGGCCACGGTTTCGAGTGCAAACACATTAACATCATTTTGTACAAAATTCTTCAGATGCCTATTAGACAGCCTTGGTGTCACAATCACACGTAACCCATTAACAGCTATGTTCTGGTGCAGAGGGACAAATGAATTGTAACAGTCAACACCACACAACCAACACGCAAAACTTATTCTGCTTAACTGCATGAATCCCAATCCATCTTTTATAAATCAGTGGGTAATTGATGTTTTATATTATTTGAAATTGTAAAAAAAATTTAGAGGATCTGTTGAAAACCTTTGTTACATAATAGGGCAAGATCTAATTAATAACATTTTAGAATAAGCATTTCTTTTGGGTAAAAGGACATTTTCTCTCTTTTTTGTTTCTAATTATTTTTGCCCACGCCTTGGCTCCCTCTCTTACTTCAAGTAAAATAAATAAAAATTTAAAAGGCATGAAAGTACAAAATATGATACGTTTGTTACAATAAACATTACAAAATGTAAAGGTGTGCTTTATTGATTAGGTGTACTTGATCCATTTTGAAATTGTAATTTCTCTACCACAAACTATTCCTGCAAGATATTACATTTTATTGAGAAATACAGTTTAGGAAAAATTGGTAATTTTTAAAAACAATTTACATCAGTTTTTTGACATGCTCAGAATATTATCTGAAGCATATGCGATCTGGACAAAGGCAGTGTTTTTAGTTCTTAATGTTAGGTAAGATGGAAAAATCCCCAAATCAAGTATTGTATTTACTACACATTTTTCATTCTCAATTAGTCATTTTTTCTCTCTTCTTATTTCTTCAAAATATATGGTAATTTAAGTTTAGAATATTTGAAAGATGCTTTTTATTGTACAGAAGACAATTGTTTAATTGAATTTTCTGTAAAGGTTTGATGTATCACTTGTCTAGACCAGGTAGCAGGTGAGCAAATGGTAAAAGAACAAACAGCCATCCTTTACTGAAACAACAAAACTTACGTCTGTTGGTCATTCCTCCCGGAAATACCTTCAGAAGAGTATAAGAACAAAACAAAATGTACCATTTGACTTTTTTTTCTAGTAATAATTTTTAAAAACATTTATATTGAAATTAAATTGATTCAAGACTAATTAATTCATTTTAAAAATATTACTTTTTTTCTAAAACAGTGTTTTTTTTATTTTAAACCTTTTATCTGTCAAAAAACTGGGTGTGCTAGAGCAATTCATTTGCAGATTTCAAATCTATCAGGAAAAACTACAAAGGGCTGATGGGAGGAAAAATATTTCTGCAAACCCGTGTTTCCAGCTTTTGTCCCCAGAGGGACTTAAAGGTGAGCTGCATTAGTTTACAGTATTGTACCTGTTTTTGCAATTTAGCTGCTGCTTACCTTTTAAGGCCAAAATGAATACTATATGTTTGTGTTTTATACGTGCATACATACATTTATTTTGTCATGTATATATAGTATTTGTTTGTCATGTTCAGAAAACAATAAAATTTAAAAATTTGTTGTTTTGTTTGTTTGTGAAAGTGTTGGGGTAATCTTGGTTTTTCCTCTGGGAAACTTTAATACCCCATGTGTTATGGAATATTTAGTTAATATATAATCTTTTACAATTTATTGCAAGTATATATAGATAAAGCCAAGTAGAATTAATTATTAAATATTTAGGAAAAGGACTGAAGGTAACTTAAGGGTTAACTAAATGTAACTTAAAAGCTTAAGCACATGAGAGCTCTTGCCTTAACTTAGAGAAACTACCAGCTTGATTTTGTAGTTTAGAATGAGGTAAATAAGTAATGAACACCCTTTAGAAAGTGAGTATAAGCTCATGGGGGAAGCCCATACACCCTCTTATGAAATGGTGATAAGATCAATAGAATGATCCCAAAACATCGAGAAGGTGATCAAGTTCTGCATATTAAGAGTCAGATGACATGATAAATTAGATGATATAAAGGTAATAGAAAAGTATAAAAGAGGATTATTGTCTTATTGATTGCTCACCCATGGACTGAGACGTTTGTGCATAACCCCCGTCAAATAAAGAAAAATTCTGCATTCTCATCTGGGCTCTGTGACTGCCCTTTTTTCAAGATGGAGAAAAGTTTTTTAAAAAGTGTCTACTACTACCAACCCAAAAAAGGCCAAGCTTTTTTGGGGACTTTTTAAAG
>NW_024386079.1:0-55008 GCF_016835505.1 Polypterus senegalus | reverse complement strand
TAAAATTAGGGGTAGTAAGGAGGAAAAATTGTGTTTTTGTATTGTTACTGTGGCTGATTTTTGGAGAAATATGAAGACGTGCTGCCTGACAATAATAATCCTTTATTTTCTTAATACTAGGGGGCTTTGCCCCTTATCACTTTGCTCGCCATGCACCTGGCGTATATGCCAGCCACTGCAGATCTCTGCCACTGTTGTGAAGAGGGGGGCTGAGCACACCGCAAGGAGACGCGGTTGTTCCTCTGACATCCCTTCTTAAATGGTCATACAATGGGAAACACATACAGTTTTATTTTTTACCTCCTCTTTGCTCGATCAGCTGCTGGGATGCTGCTGCTGCTGCGCGTCGCCGCGTGATCTGCATCTCAGGCTGTTCACCTCTGTCATATCACCCATGTCCATATATTTAATCTCTTTTACCTTTTACCTTTTCATCAATATCGCATTGAATTTTGATGTGTTTGGAATTACATTGTGACAATGCAACGCATACTGCCCGTGAAGTGAATATAGTTTCTTCCACTCTACAAGAAATGTGTCTGATATAACCATGCAGAACTTTTCCAAATCTCTTTGCATAAGCTCTTGTCTCATGGGGCTTTCTGGCCTGGCGTGGTTACATCTCTTGGCATGAAGATGTGAAAGTATCTCTAAGACAATCACATCTCATCTCCTTCCAAGAATTTTTTATAATAGAGAGATATAGTGTGCTGTATTACTGTGTCTGTGATTTGGGGCTCTCTGACGCCACCTTGTGGTCACATTAGTTTTTATAGAAAAATAAAACACCCTTTTATTTGTACATTTCTTCACTTTAGTCTTATGTGGGTTTAGGGTTGGCTCAAGAACACCCATATCATTCCTAGCACCTAGTATAAAATTACTGCACGCCCGAAGCTTCTAGAACAACATGTGACCTTAGTAAGATTAAGCAGGTTCAAATGGATTAATTGAAAGTACAACTTACTTTTTGTGAGCACTCTGCTGTTAAGCTGCAGCTATACAGTATTAAAAGGTTAGACAAGGTTTTGGGAAAGCAGTAAAGCAACTGGCAATGAAAATGAACCTTATGAGAAGACCTGGATGTTTTTTGAGATAAGACTCACTGCAGCCTCTAAGTCAACATATACAAGTAACTAAAAAGCGTAATAGGATACCAGAATGTAACACACTTTAATTCGGCGGTTCTCAACCTGTTTGGCGCGCCCCAAAGTAACAAAAAGGGGGCATGTGAAAAAAAGAAAACAAGAATCGAAAATATGAAAAATACATCTATTGAAACCAAAACAAATAAACTTAAAATACATTCTGATACTACAAAAATAAATGTAGAGTTAGATAAATGTCGATAAAAGTTAAGTAGGTATAATAAAACTTGTACCAGTGTATCGGCAGCAAAAAATATAGGAATACATTTTATTAGGGTTTCAAAAAAACATTAGGGGAGTGCGATTAAAACTGTTTTGAAAACTCGGTCAAAATACTAAAAGGATGAGAAGCGCTGCTTTAAGTAATATAGAAGTTAAGATGGATTTTGCCTTAAATGTGTAACTCCTGTGTGGACCATCGGGGTGCGTATAGCCGACCCAACCTGACACAGACAGGCAGAAGCACAGGTGTATCACACAACACACTCTCACACTTTTATTTCTGTGAGGAAGTACTTTTCTTTCGCTCCCCACAGCAGCACAATACAAATAGGGAAAGCATCAAAGTCCAGTCCTTTTCTTTTATCTCTTCCTTCTCTCCTTCTCCACCTCCACTCCACTCCTGGCAAGCTTTGTCCACTTCCTTCCGACTCTGACACTCCGAGTAGTGGTGACTGGCTCCTTTTATAGTACACCCAAACCCACTCAGGTGTCCATTAAGCTTCTTCTGGCAGTGCTTCTGCCACACCCTGTACATGTCCAGGTGCCCCCTAGCGGTGGCCACGGGCCCAGTTGGGTTGCATTTCTATGCTCCAAACCCATGGAACTGCTGTAAGCCAGGGGGGCTGCCCTCTAATGTTACGGAGGAGATAGTGTCCTAAATAAGCTCTCTCCCCCAGTCCTTCCACTATCTAGGCATCTTGGTCAGGTAAAGGCCCCAGTGGTCTGCCACAACAGACTGTCAGAAATAGTTTTGGTCTCTGTATTACAAGAAGGATTTTATCAGTGCTAGCAACATATTCATAAAATAATGATTAGATTATTATAAGGTTTATAGAGTATCGTTTGGTGAAAAGATTGTAGAAGTTGGATGTATAACACTTAGGCAATGGGAAATTAAAGAGTGATATGACAGGAATATTTAAAATTATCCAAGTATATTGGCTGGATTTCAGTAATTAATTTAATATGCACTTAAGAACACATAAACAGAAGTTGGTTAAGTTTTGAATAACTATTGGAAAATATTCATTCACACAGGGAACTGCAGATTTACAGATGTAAGATACCAATCCTTGGCCTTCAGCCTTGAACCCCTTCAAATATTGACACAAAACAGCATGGCGTATTTTCCTAATCTCCTTCCTTTATCGACTGAATGTAATAGGAAAGGCCTAGTTTAAGACTAAACCTTTGTTTTTATGCTAATACATCCCTGCATAATCCAAAACTAGGCTTTACAGTTAGATACAGAGACAATTTATGAAATCGGCCTTAGTCAAATTTCATTCTGACTTAATCTAAAATAAGCATGATGTAATTCACCTTAAAACATCACAATGCATACATCTTCCACAACTCTTATAATCACACCTAGCCTTGCTACATCAGGTATGCACTTGAAGCAGCTCAGCTAGGCTGTAGCACAGACTCTCTCTACCTGTCTTTTAGTTTTCAGTCACTTTTAAACAAAACAGTGACAAAATAAAACATTATACTAGACAGCATTAACACCAGACCAGGAGATACATGTGGTTTTCAAGAAATACCATCCATCCATCCATTATCCAAGAGCACAATAATTCAGCCACAACCAAAATGCTAATGCTGAAAATAGGCTTGAGACATGAAAAGCTGCGAGTCATCGCCAGAAAAACAGAACAAAATCAGGAAAAAAAAACAAATGTGTTGATTTTATGATTCAAATGGTGCGACTTTAAAGCAACCTTTCTATTTTCTTCCTTTGATTTTTCCTTTTCCTGTATTGCTGCAGTGGAAGTGAATCTCTTTTATGTCACATTATTCTCTACCACGTTTCCAACTGGTGTTTGGATTCCTGCTGCTTTCTCCTGGTAGCTCCATCTCTGATACCCTCCTTAGGACATTATATGTATACCAAGTGAAAGATTCTATCAAGACCTAATTTGGTACCCATGAATGATTTTTGTTTGTTAACATTTTTACTTTAGTCTTAATATAGGCACAATTAATTGATAGTGAGCTCTAAGCCCTGCTTTTTTTTGCGATAAGTTGTAAAATTGTTTTTTGTTATGTGAATTATACCACACAATCCTGTGTTTAAATAAACACTGAAACACATGCATGATAAATGACAGATGCAAATGAGGCACATACCATGACAAGTGCACATTACTCTTATGATATTTATTACAGGTTATTTATTGTGGCACACTAAGACAGGGAGGTTTGAAAACAACTGAATGGGTATAAAGTATAGAGTGGGCATAAGTGGCACCATGGTAATGATGGTACATGGTACCATGGTAATGATCTCTTCTAGCCTAAGAAAGTGCAGGAAGCACATACTGAAGTAATCACAAGTAAAAAGTATGTCCTCATATACATCTCCTTAAACTTAAGAATTATTTTTCTGAGCTGCCAACCTTAAATGTCAAAAAATGTTTTTTCTCTCCCTTTTTTATGTAATCTCCGTCTATACAACAGTACAATAGAATGATTTAAATTGTGCTGAACAACAGGCGGTCTTTCTCCATTCTTAACTATAATAATTGGAAAAGCACCAGTGACATCTTAATTTCCATAAAAATCTATCACCGTGATTTTTCTGTGTGTTATATGCCATTTTGTGATTTTATGAACTGTATGCTGCAGTAACTTTTTAGATATGCCTGACAAGTCCAGAACCTTTCAAAGGAAGTAGGCCTATATCCAGATAAACGTGAAATGACCTGAATGCTACAATATCTATCTTTAATACAGGAAAACATGTCATTTGTCATTTATTGGCTCTCTTATTGCCATACTTTTTAGATGCCAGAGTCTCTAAAATTTGAAATTATAAATAGTGAAAAACTAGAAAAAGAACGCACTGCAGTGTCATCTTGAAGTAAGACAGCTTAATTTGCTAGAATTGATTTGTAATGAGCAAATAATAAAATTATGAAGGTAAATGGCACTATATTTGGCATCATTTCAATCACTGAACTGAGAAAAATAATAAAATTTTCATCAGCAGAGCTAAAATGATAAATACAAACAGACAGGAATGCAAACAGGATTAACTGTTAACATAAGTCAAAAATAAAAATAAACTCTTAGTATTAGCATATTATTAGTTGAGTAGACTCAAGAAGATCACATGAAAATGTGACTAAGGAAATTTTGATAGACTAGGGGCTCCGCTCTTCTCACTTGCTCACCCCCGTGTTTGGTTTACCGGATATACAATTTAAAGAGATTGTTATTTTCATGGGAATTGTTACATATGCATTATATTCACTTTTACTTTAAAACTTTTGTAAAAACAATACTTGTCCTTTATTTCCGCCCGCATGGTTATATCTCTTTCTTGCCAGACTTATAATGCTGTTCGCATTGTGAAGGGGGGGCAGCTGAACGCACGCTAAGGATATACCGTCCGATCATCTGCTGTCTTTCTTATGCTTGAGCTGCCTTTTCTGCTTGTCGCATGTCGTTGTTTTAAGAGCTGGGAGCACATGATGCTTGTCTGCCAAAAGCAATCCAACAACTGCTAGGTTAGATGTCTGTGGACTTGTTTTAAATGATGGCTCACTGCCTTGTCTCGTGTGTGACGCTATAAAAACAATAATTGTCTTTATTTCCTGCCCCGGGCATGGTTAAATCTCTTTCTTGCAGGACGTATAACGCTGCTCACATTGTGAGGGGTGGGGGGCAGCTGCTGTCGTGCTGCCCTTCGATCAATTTAAAGCCTGTACAGCTGCTGTCCTTTTTGCCACTTCGTGTCTCTGCTGCTTGCGTTGTGATCGCTTCTCCGTGATCATAAATCTACACCTGACCAAATTGTGTTTTCCTTGAAATTAAACTTCAAGGAACAGTTGCTTTAACTGTGCGGAACCAACAGCATATGGTCCATTATTGTGTAAATCTACATTTTGTGCTTTGAATGATGCAAATGCAAAAATACTTTTTTTCTGGTCTTTGCCTTTTATTTCTGACCTCGCTTTGTCCTGCTATTTTTTCAATTACACCTGGTTTTATGATTAATTTCTTTTTCTTTGCGCTAATGCGATCTTTTAGTCATCGAAGTTTCATTTATAACGTATTGTCCTTTATACACTTTACATGCACTGAGACTCCTGTATCTGTGTGTGCTGCGTGCCTTTACACTACTGATTTTTTTTTGATGGCCGTGCTCTGATATTGCTTGTAAGTTGGGCGTGTCTTGCAAGAATCTCATGTTCTAAATCCCTGTGAGACGCTCCGTGGCCATTCTCTTTCATCTCGCAAGTCTTTTATTTGTCTTCTGTGATCTTAACGTGAAGATCACGTATCGTCTCCTAGTCATTCCATCCCACAGGATTTTTTTTTTATAATAGAGAGATATATGCAGTATATTTTTATCATGAATTTACAACTTTTTGAAACTGTGATTATTTTTAAATGTAATGGAATTAAATTAGTTTTTTTTTTTCACTTTAATTTAACACATTTAGATAAATATTCTTTTATATTTTACATCCTTTAAAAGTACAGCAAGGTTGAATAAAATGGTAGCAATAATCAGACTAATGGCATAAAGGCTCTCCAGAGGATACTTCACAAGAAGGAATTTAAAAAAGAGTATTTTATAGTCATTTAATTAAAAGCATTTTAGTCGAAAGTGAAAATCTGTTTAAGTGGTTTATGGATATGAGGTTAGAATGTATAAATTAAAAAGAGAGTTTTTAGGCCTGTGCTCTTACACATTGTTGAAAGTAGAACTGTTTTCAAAAATGCGAATAAATAAATCAAGATTTTGGAAAGAAGCAATGTAGTAAAAACTTAATCTGTCAATTTAGGAAATCTGTGATTGAGAGAAATAATGAAAATATAATTCATTGTCATTTTTGTCACTTAAATAATTACCATTCCTAAAATGAAAATAAACATGTTAAATATACTATACCACTTAAAAAGGTAAAGAGACATTTATTTTTGTTGCCATAATTAAGTAGCATGTGTTTATGCTATATTACTAGTGTGGCAAACTCCATCCTTCATATTTTATGAGGGATGAACAAAAACATCTGATAAAGGCATCTCCAAGTGGTAGCTGGCTGTAAGCAATAAGACCAGTAAAGCATATTTACATGCAGACCCCCGCCCCACTAAAATTACAGGGGTCACAAATGGAGCTTTCACGGAATTAGGAGCACTAACTCTAATCTGATGATTCAGTCCTTCGAGAGTCATTTTAGGTGCTTTTTTCCAATCTCCAAGCAGGCTTCCATGTGTCTGTTACTGAAGATAGACTACTGTCTGTCCACACTGTTATGAAGTTCAGATTGGCGGAGTGTCACAATGATGGGTGTCCTGAAAGTTTCACTAATCTCCATGCATGTTTTCTGGAGCTCAGCTAGAGTGTTTACCGGGTTCTTGTTCCTCTCTCTTACTATAGCCCTACTCCCAAGATTGCTCAGTTGGCCAGGTGACCACCTCAAGGAAGAATCATGGTTAATCCAAACTTCCTTCCATTTAAGCAATATGGAGGCCACTGAGGTCTTGGGATTCTTGAGTGCTGTAAGAATTGTTGTAGCCTTCCCCAGATCTTTGCTTCAACATAATCCCACCTCTAAACTCAGCAGGTAATTCCTTTGACTTCATGGCTTGGTTTTATCTCTGATACACACTGTCATTTGTAGGCCCTTATATAGATTGGCGCATGCCTTCCCTAATCTTGTCCAATCATTTGAACTGACTACGGGTGGACTCAAAACTGAGTGTAGAAACTTCTCAATGCTGACCACTAGAACGAGATACACCTGAGCCAAATTTCAGATGTCAAAGGAAAGGGGCTTAATACTTGTATGAATGAGATTCAAATCCAAATCGTATTATGTAATATCATCTACTGTTGAATTTTGCTCTGTACTTGTAATATTTCTATTACATTATTGTATTCTATTGAGGATTACTTGTGTTCTGCTCTGTGTATTGTATTGTATTTACCCCTTTTTTGACACCCACTGCATGCCCAACCTACCTGGAAAGGGGTCTCTTTTTGAACTGCCTTTCCCAAGGTTTCTTCTATTTTTTTCCCCAACAAGGGTTTTTTGGAAGTTTTTCCTTGTCTTCATAGAGAGTCAAGGCTGGGGGGCTTTTAAAAGGCAGGGTGTGTTAAAACCCATTGCAGCAATCCTTGTGTGATTTTGGGCTATACAAAATTAAATTGTATTCTATTCTGTTTTTCAGTCCTTTATTGTTAATAAATGTGTAATTTGTTTTACATTCTGTTTTTGGTTTGTTATTCTGGGGTATTGAGTGTTGCTTGAAGTTAGGAAAAAAATAATATTATGGCTGTAACATAATAAAATGTTAAAGAAGGGAAGGGTTATGAATGCTTTCTAAATCTACTGTGCATTGTCAATTTCTCTCAGTACAATTAAGATGTTTAACTCTAAACCTCTTTTTTAGATTTTTCCATGGTGTTTTAATATCCAGTTGTATTGTTTTAACTACTTGACAAATCTCAGTATTTCTGTTGACTAAATAGTTTTTCTCCTATAGTGTTTGCAACTTGTTCAGTCCTAAATGGCAAGCTTAAGTTGTCTTTAGAGGATTTAAGATTGCAAACAAACACGTTGAGATACTTTTACCTTTGTTCTTTAGATGAACATATTTTAAATCAAAATATCTTCTAAATGCAGTATGCCAAGACAAGAGTGTTAGTCAAGATCCAACTTACAATTTTCTAAAATAAAACATGCTATTGACAGAGAACACTGAAATAATCTGACGTCAATTTACTGTGGCCAAGTATCTTTCAGAAGTCTGAATTTGTGAATTAAAATATAATTGTGACTGAAATAGATGCAGTGGAATGCATACAATTTTCCAGAGCTTGATCCTGACATTTTGTTATCTTTCACACTTATTTTCTGTTTCCACTTAAACTCATGTAGGGTTGTGTATGACTGGAGCCTGTCCTGGCAGCATTAGACATGAGGTAGACACCAAACCTAGACAGGATAATAGTCTATTGATTTAATATTTTATTAAAACAATTATTTTTTGGTTTCAGGCTATTGTTTAAATTCTGGTTTGCTAATTTTAAGAAAATAGTTTTGAAACAATAAATGTAAAATTGTACAACAGATTATAAAAAATCTTTAATTAGACTTATTTGGCTAAGCCTAGCATATCACCGCTGCCTTTTAACTGAACAATCCTGGTTTGTATCTCAAGCTTGAATTTAATTTAAACTTTAAAACTAAAGCCATTATAATTTGAACATTGTTGTTTATTTAATGACATGGATGCACATCAGAGGATTTCCTTCTGGCTCTGTCAAGGTATGAAATAACCCACTGAGAAGAAAGGGAGTGCTATTGTCATTTCCTTTCTCCCCTACAGTGCTGAGAAACCACCCAAAGGGTGGATGACTCCACCTCTTTCCATCCACCATCCATAAAAACACCAGCTTCCTAGAAGAAGGCATCATTTTGGCAAGAGCAATCTGCCAGAAGGAGCTCCCAAGCTCCTACTATGCTGCTAGAAGCTGAATATCGTTTATGGCCAAATAAGCCAGAGTACTTTTTGTTTGTGTTACATTTTAAATGGGGTGACCTGACTGAAACCCCAAATATTTTCTTTTGCACCTTGACATTCCTACACTTGGCCACAGTAAATAAACATAAATTATTAATTTTATTTTATCATTTCTGACAGTATAAAATGAAAGAAAGCTGATGTACAATGGACTGATCACTTTTTTAGTCAGACAAAATAAAAGGAGAGAGGATAATACTAATGAGTGGACTTAGTGACTCCCAGGTAGCTTCGATGAACATGAGAAAAGATAGAGAGAGGTCAGAAAATTGTTTTATGGTGCCGAACCAGCTACCCCTTATGTTAAGGGATATGTAATGTGATATGATGACACTCTAGGCAAAAGGTGATCTGAAGGAAATACAACTGAACACAAGCTCTGCTGGCACATAGCGTATGAAGCTAGTGCTCATACTGAGATATTAAGGAAGAATAAGACAGACAACCATTGGTTTCTTGGGTGCTCAAAGAGGCCCATTTGGTTTGCTAATTGGTTCATAGCTTTGTCCATCAAGGTTGGCCAAGGTTGTCTGATCAATGCAGTAAACAGTATAGATTCAAGGCCCATCCATACCTGAATGAACCAACAATAACAAGAGTGTTATTCGACTATGCTTGATATCTGCATTATCACATGGACATGTGCCATACCCGGGACAAGCCACTATAGCAGTTTTATAAAGAAATCTCACCCTTTGGCTGAGGAATGTGTGATGTTAGCCGACTATACTTCCTTAGAAGGCTGGTGTCCTTCAACATCTGCAATAAGATGCTGCAGATGTTCTATCAGACAGTTATGGCAAGCGCCTTCTTCTACGCGGTGGTGTGCTGGGGAGGCAGCATAAAGAAGAGGGATGCCTTACGCCCGGACAAACTGGTGAGAAAGGCAACCTCTATTGTAGGCACGGAGCTGGACAGTTTGACATCTGTGGCAGAGCGATGGGCGCTGAGCAGGCTCCTGTCAATAATGGAAAATCCACTGCATCCACTGAACAGGATCATCTCCAGACAGAAGAGCAGCTTCAGCGACAGACTGCTGTCACTGTCCTTCTCCATTGACAGACTGAGGAGATCGTTCCACCCCCCACAATATTCGACTCTTCAATTCCACCGGTAAACGCGTTAACATTATACAAGATTATAGACTGTTATACCTGCCTCGCACTCTCCACCTTGCATTTTTTAACTTGCACTGCTTTTTTATTGCTCTTTAATTAATATTGTTTTTATCAGTATGCTGCTGCTGGAGTATGTGAATTTCCCCTTGGGGATTAATAAAGTATCTATCTATCTATCTATCTATCTATCTATCTATCTATCTATCTATCTATCTATCTATCTATCTATCTATCTATCTATCTATCTATCTATCTATCTATGTTACGATTCATTTAGATGGTGCAGATCAGGTCTGCCGATGCAGACTAACTGGTCATGCAAAAGAAAAAAGTGCAATGACACTTTCCTCTAAATTTCCACTCAATGGTGATATTGATGATCTACTGATAACATGAAGTTTTGTTAGGACTGAGTCTGCGACAGGAAGATGGTTTAATTTCAAAAATTAAAGTTATTATTTCCTATACTGTTATAAAGTTAGGGTAAGTAAGTATTAGTAAGGTGATGTGGCTAAAGAGAGTTAAGCTTTGACATCACAATGTTAACTATTTTATTATCAAAGAAGATAATGAAACCTGTACTGCCAATATTAATAGGGATTTTGCAGAGTGGTTCAGAGAGTTCCCATTTGTCAAATCAACAGCTGCTCTAAACAGTAAACAATTTAGAGTTTTCAATTGTTTGCCTGGAATAGTATTCAAAGCTGTACAGAAAAAGACTTTTTAATATACTGCTTAACCTCTGTCTATGCAGTTCAGAAGAACAGTAGCTTTGTTACTCTCCACCTACATGCTAGTCTTCGACATTCTAATTTAATAACACAAGTACTATGAGTAATTAAACATGAATTTCTATTGTGCTTTAATTGTTATGATATGGCACTGAAGACATGGTCTGTTTAAATTTATTCTGAAACTTAAATTGTTTTTATTAGGATTTTCACTATTTTCCTAATATTTAGAAGTATAATGTTTTGATATTTATTATTTAGTAACTAGACGCGTTAAGCCCGTTACAATAACGGGCACTAGAACAGTAGTGCATAAACATTAGTAGGAACAGTCTATATTAAACGGCAAGGATCTTGACCTCATTCTGTTTCTTGTCTTAATTTTTTTTTGTCAAAAATATTTTTTCAAGAAGCCTAAAGTAAAATAATAATAAAAATAAAATGGAAATGTATATGACAATACAGTAAGTATAATTAATATTGCCTTAGTGTAAAACTTTGTAACAATCTGTAAGACACAATATCTGAAGAAGATATTTAGGTAAAATTTTCTATTTTTTTACCTCATGAAATGTTTCTATACAATTTCATTATAGACAACATTTCTTGTAAATATTCTGTCTGAGTTTGGCAAGAGTTTGCCTTGTTCAGGACCATCTACAACCTTGACAACAACATCTGGAAAACTTCTAACTCTTGATAATGCAACATATAACTGACTGTGGCTGAATACTGGTTCTGGCAAGTAAATGCCAACTTTTCTAAGGTTTGCTCTTCTGAGTCTTTCTCTTTAGTGTTTTTCTAACGGTCATTTTCTTTTCTTCAATCGATCTATTTGCTCGCATTTTTCTTTGTCTTTCAGCCTTTCTTTTGTTGATGTTTATTTGTTGAGCTGACCGTTCTTCCAGGAGATGTTGCTTATATAGTATTTGATTGTCTGTGTCTTTTGTCCAACTTGACGTGTCCTTTTTTTGGGTGGCATTTGGTAGTAGATACGTAATATTTTCTCCTATAGTAATACTGGCTTGGATGTGGCTGTAATATGCATCACTGTATTATGTGACATTCATTTTCTCTCACAGTAATACTGGTTTGTATTTCCATAAAATGCCTGTAATTTTCTCTGACAGTAATACTGGCTTTGTTGTCCGTAATATGACTTTAATTTTCTGTCACAACAGTGGGCAATCAGCAGAGTGTCCCTAGCAACTAATGTAATGTGTGGAGTGCTGCTTATAATCGTGCCTGTGGCGCATCTCCCCAGCAAGTACTGTGCAGTTCTCCAGCAAGTATTTTAATCTGTGCTGGCGTGCAGCTGATTATTTAATGTGTGGCATCTCCCCAGCAATGGATTTTATGCGCGGCGCGACTACCCAATCAGCACTCTCCCCAGCAATGGTGTTCTTTATTTCTTATCATGCGGCCGTGGCAAGGCCATTTACCATGTGTCCAGCTTCCAGTGTGTGTGCTTTATTTGCTTATCATGCTGCAGCGCTGCTAGGCCATTCACTGTGTGCCCAGCTTCCAGTGTGTTTGCGTCCACGGTGCCAAGCGCATGGGCGGGGACGCACACAGGGGTTTTATTAAAGAGGATATTTTTCATTAAGATGTATTTATTTAATTTGGGTTTTGTTTTGAATTTTCTGTGATGGGGCCACCATGTTGTGTAATGGCTTCTGTGACACTGTTACTTGTCACTAGGATCTGTGAATTCAGATGGCACACATAGTTATATCATAGGTAAAACAGCAGAAAGGCTGGCATCACAGCATACTGTCCAAAATTATGGATTCAAACAAACAATTCTTAAAATGTGAATTTGTACTGGTATGTAGGGTTAGAAGACTTTTTTCTTCATTAAAAGACTTCGTTTTGAATGTGCAGTTAGTGCTTCAGTGCATTAGTGTTTGCCTTCCAGTGGGGGCTGGAAGATAAAATAAAAATCAAGTATATATATAGTATGCAGTACAGCAAGTGATTGCATTAGTTTCTAATACAGAGAAGTGACAACAAAAAGACTATATGAACTGAGGAAAACCCAAATAATTTCTTTTGTGCAAATACAGTATGCAGCATTGGTTCCTGCAATGCTCTCCAAGGCAACTACAATAGTATATATGTTATATTCATTACTTTGAGGTTTAATATGTTTGTCACATCACTGCACATCACAATTCGTCTCTGTGTTGTGAATTATTATGTGCACAAATTGTCATTTAGCTAGTTAGGCTGCATTTCACAACTTTATGAAGGATGTCATCATTTCCCATTTTTTCTGAATTGTTGTGTACAAATAAGTCAGAATTGCTGTAAATACTTGTATATGCAAGCTCTCCAGTCAAGAATTCTTTTATAGATACCGACCTTTGCGCAGAAAGTTGTGTGCACATATTTTGGGCCTCTTGCATATGCAGTCTGACCTCAGGTTACCAACAAGCATTGAGGGTCATTCAGTCTGCTGTAGATCAACATCCCTTCAATGCAATCTTTGCAGAAGACCAAACACAATTAAGTTCTGATATTTTTAATTAGCATTGATACAAACACATATGAAGTTTACTTTTTAATATCTCAGATTACCATAGACATACAACTTTGTTTGTTTCCAATATACAGCATCAGTACAGTGGAGCCTCGGTTCACGACCATAATTCATTCCAAAATTCTGGTCGTAAACCAATTTGGTCGTGAACCAAAGTAATTTCGCACATAGGATTGTATATAAATACAATTAATCCATTCCAGACCGTACAAACTGTATGTAAATATATATTTTTTGAAATTTTTAAGCACAAATATAGTTAATTATACCATAGAATGCACAGCATACTAAATGTAAAAACATTGAGTAACACTGAGAAAACCTTGAACAACAGAGAAACTAATACTGCAAGAGTTCACGCTATAGCCTTACGAACAGCTCGCTAAAAACACTTTTTAATGAGTTTTAAGCACAGGGAAAAAATAAACATATGAAAAATCCGTAATTTAATAAACCACCAAGAAAAGTAACATTGCAACAATGCACTCTACTAACCGATCGCTCTAAACAGAAGTGAAGTGGAGGTTAAAATCCAATAGAAAAAAGTCTTCATTAAATGCAACAAGGTTAAAACAATGCTCGGATCTGTCTCTTTAAAAACAAGCCCGGTGCATTCTTTAACAGCCTTCTAGGCCTTATGCACCAGCCGTCTCACTCTCTTTCTCTCTCTCGCCAGCTTCGCTGTGTGTGTGTCTCTCTCGTGTGTGTCTCTCAAGCATGTGTGTATCTCTTTGGCGCATCCGCGTGTCTGTGTCTCTCTCTCTCAGTGTCTGTGTGTGTGTGTCTCTCTCTCTCGCTCGCTGCACAGGGAGAGACTAAACACGTGCGGAAATCATCGGCGCACACAAACTGAAAAGGAAATGAGCTTGTTCAGTGATACCGAGTGAACAGATGCAAAAGTTTGGCAAACTTTTGGTCGTGAAACCAATTTGTACATGTTCCGAGACGCTCGCGTGAACCGAGGTTTCATTGTACTTGGATATTTCATCGTTGGCAGAAGACCTATTTAAACAAGTTTGGGAGCCTTGTCACATGAAAATGTTTTATTTTACCTTTCATTTTAAACTACAATATTTTTAATGAAGTGAGATCCCTCCCTTGGGTCATATTGTATACTTTATTCTTTAAAAATCCTTGGTAGTCATCCAGAAAGGATTTTTACCAGAAGCTGGTAAAGCTCAGACATATAACGTATATCATAAAATATTTATTTTTGAGTGCTACTGTAAATTGACTGTTCTGCACTTAAGCATTCAATTTAATGTCATGTTACCAAAAAACTTGTAAAATCTGAAACCAGAGAATATTTCTCTATTCTAATTAATCTTTTGAAGCAGTTTAATGGCTAACATCTTTTAAAATGACCCCTTTTCTTTACCTCTTTCAAAGTCTACCATTCCTGCTGATTGTTTCATGATTCTCACTCACTGGACTGCTTAGCTTAAATCTGCTATTCTCCATTCTTATTCCCTGGCTTGTGTTTGTCAAGTCATGTGTGACTGGTGTTTGAATCTTCTCATCTATATAAAATGTCATGAATTCTTTTCAGGGCTATTCAATTACAATTTCAGTTGGGCTAGATTTTCAAACCATGAATTTTACCTGGGACATTTTCAGCAGCCAGCAAGCAGCAGATGATGACAAATTTTAAATCAACACAAATGAATGAATTTAAAAACAAGTAATGTTTATTCATTGTTTCCCTTTTACATTTGGTCCATCTGGCACAAGCACATCAAAAATTTGTAAAAAAAAAACAAAAAACAACATAAAATCTATAACTGAACAGAATTTGAGGTACTAGCAATACTTTTTTTCCACATTTGACATAAAAACTAAAAATTCTGCTCACATCTGACCCAGGCACATCTAAAAATGCACAAAATCAAGAAAGTGCACAGTATTAGCAATAACATGTGTTTCCCTTTTGAAATATGAGATCCTTCCCCAATTTAAAGGGGTAGCAAGGGATTTTTTTTCATAGAACTTAAACTCTTCCATTCACATGGCATTAATCACTCATATGACAGAGATTACATTTGACTTCCACAACAAAGCTTTTCCTGTTGAAATTGTTTCCCCGTCCCACCAGAAAAATACTACCTGAGTAAATGTTTAAGAGCAAGGCATCACGTAGTGTGAAAGTGGATTGGTACATTTATTTGAATGATTTTTCTTTAAAATGTCTTTGTACAGAGTTCTTGGGTGCCCAGTAATGAATTATAGTTATTAATATAATTTTTTTTACTAAATCTTATTTTCCATATTTCTTTGTTGATGATCTCACATTGAAGAATTTATTGGTAACTGAATATATAATGTGCATACCAAAACGACTGAAGTAGCAACTAACAAAGTGGCCTTTTTTTCATACCATTTTAACAAAGTTTACTGTCCACTGTTAATCATAGAGCACCTCTGTAAAATGACTGTAATACACATTCAACCTTAAAACACAGACTCATAAAATCACTGCATGCCTACCTTTTGTTTTGATGACCAGTTGCGTCATATTCAGCCCTTCGTTCATTTTTCTGGCGCAAGTGTAACCAGCCTCTCATTGAAATTCACCATTTGGAATATATGGCCATACCATCAGCAGCCATGTACTTAGAAATATTTTCCCCAAGTCTAACGTCATTTTGAACTCAGCGTGGGATAAAACTAGCCTTTATGTGGCTCACGGATATGTAAGGGGGTGCCTGTACCAACTGAAATGTTAACAGCACATCCGCTTAACAATAAAATAAAATGGCCTTTACAGTATAATTAGTCTAAACTCTCAATGATTTAATTCACAACTTGCAAACTAAGTAGAAATGATAATCACTGGATTTACTAGGATGTCTCACACAGAGTAGTAATTGTAGTCCAGTACCTGAAATGATTTTTCTTTTCTGTGGAATCGGTATGTTCTCTAAATTTCTATGTCTTCTGATGATTCCATTGTCCTTTAACATTCCATAAAAATATATTGGGGTTTATGCAGGACCGTCTTAACAGCTTTACAGCCCTGGCCAAAAAAGTGCATTGGGGCCCCAACCTACACAACCACTCTGCAAGTCACAGATTAGCATAGAGCTGTTATGCCCGTGGGTTCCCAGGGCAACTTCCCAGTCTGCCCATGCTAAGATGGCCCTAGGATTATGCTCTGTAAAACTGTAATGGAAACTAAGAGTATCAAGAGAAAGGTGTCGATTCACTTCTGAATTGACAAAAGGGAGTCACTGCATAATAAACTTAGATGCTGAGTGTTGCTGTCTAAGTATAGATAGCAACTCAAAATGTACAAGGTAGAGATAAGAACTGAAATGTGATGTTTTTCCACAAAGCAGCACTCTTTTTTTTTTCAAAACAACATTTATTTATATAGCACATTTTCATACAAACAATGTAGCTCAAAGTACTTTACATGATAAAGAAAGATAAAAAAGACAAAATAAATTAGAATTAAATTTAGGGAACACTAACATAGAATATAAGTAAGGTCCAATGGCCTGGTTGGGAATTTGCTAAAAAAAAATAAAATCTGCATGGGTTCCAAAGCCACGGGACCACCCAGCCCACACTGGGCATTCTACCCAACATAAATGACCTCAATCAGTCCTCATTGTATTCAGGGTTCAAATCGAAGAACTTGATGATGACGGTCATGTGAACTTCTGGCCTTTAATCCATCAATGTAGGGACATCACAGTGCTTTGATTAGGCAGTAGTGGAGCAGATCGCCACCACAGAAAACCAGAGAAAGAAAAGAAGAGAAAGTAAGGGTTAGTAAGGATTTTGGAGCCACCATGAGTAATAATGATAATTAATTGAATATACAGAGCATCAGGATTAAACTAAGATGAAGCTATGAGAAAGCCATGTTAAAGTAATGTGTTTTCAGCAGTGTTTTAAAGTGCTCCACTGTATTAACCTGGTGAATTCCTATTGGCAGGCTATTCCAGATTTTAGGTGCATAACAGCAGAAGGCTGCCTCACCACTTCTTTTAAGTTTAGCTCTTGGAATTCTAAGTAGACACTCATTTGAAGATCAAAGGTTACGATTTGGAGTGTAAGGTGTAAGACATTCCGCAATATAAGATGGAGCGAGATTATTTAAGGCTTTGTAAACCATAAGCAGTATTTTAAAGTCAATTCTAAATGGCACAGGTAACCAATGTAGTGACATCAAAACTGGGGTGATGTGCTGGGATTTTCGTTTCCGAGTTAAGATTCTAGCAGCTGCATTCTGCACTCGTTGCAATCGATTGATGTCTTTTTTTGGTAGTCCTGAGAGGAGTGCTACAGTAATCTAGCCGACTGAAAACAAATGTGTGAACTAATTTTTTAGCATCCTGCAGTGTTACAAGAGGTCTAACTTTTGCTATATTTCTTAAGTGAAAAAATGCTGTCCTAGTAATCTGATTAATATGTGATTTAAAACTCAGGTCAGAGTCAATAGTTACTCCTAAATTCTTTACCTCCGTCTTGACTTTTAATCCTAATGCATCAAGTTTATTTCTATTAACCTCATTATATCCATTATTGCCAATCACTAAAATTTCTATTTTCTTTTTATTTAGTTTGAGAAGATTACTACTCATCCATTCAGAAACACAAGTAAGACATTGTATCAGTGAATCAAGAGAGTCTGGGTCGTCAGGTGCTATTAATAAATACAGTTGTGTGTCATCAGCACAGCTGAATTCTAAGGCGCTTTACAGATAATGCAAGGCTCATTTCATCCTCCAGTGAAATTCAGGATTTTTAGAATAACATGCAACAGTCTTTTTTCAGCCAAAATCTATTTAATTATTGAACATATTTAAATTAATTCTAGGGTCATAAACAGCTGAATTCCACATAGAAAAATACCATATTTAAAATATCTAAAAAGTTTATAAAAATTTTTTTTTTTCACTAAAACTACACTATTCAAATGTATAATCTGGATTTGTTTTAATATGCCCTGAGGTAAAACAGGTATATTGATAAGAAGTTAAGGTAGTAAAATGTAATTTAAATATATTATAGTAATGTAAAATAAAGGATTTTGGAAAATTAATAATTACTCTGACTTTCACTATACTGTATATTGATTATTAAACAAGAGTAGAACTTAGGATGGTCTATGGTATATATAGGGAAAACCAAAACTAAAAGTTACTTATTTACTAGTAGTGCTGCTACTACTCTTACTATTAATGCAATTATTCATGTGGAAAATTTCATACACTTTATGCAGTATATGCTACTAGAATGTTCAAACAACTTTATATTACATATGCAAGATTTTTCATTACTTATAATTATATTATAGAATTGTTATCATTGTTTTATTTATTATTAAATTTCAGCTTCCAAAAGTTACATGTAAAATGTTAGTAGAGAAAAGCCAAGCAAAATGACACCTTTTATTGGCTAACTAAAAAGATTACAGTATGCAAGCTTTCGAGGCAACTCAGGCCCCTTCTTCAGGCAAGATGTAACACGGTACAACAACCTAGTACTACATGTATAATGTTATAATTTTATAATAATAATATTTGATTTTGGTACAAAACAACTATGCCTTGCTCATTGCCTTTCATTTTATTTGTATATAATCTAAATTTAAATGTATGTTTGTGCTGAAATACTTTAAAATCCTATCAAAGTGGGAATAACAAAGCAAATTGCACCAGGTATTAAATCAAAGTCATTAACATTTTGGCTTGCAAAATGTTAGGTCTTAGACTTAACAAATCAGACTTTATGAATAGCCTGATAGTTAAATTAAGAAATTGACAGTGTTTCGTTAATGGAGATTTGGCACAAACCATGAGAAAACATTACTTTAAAACTCATCTCTTCTATGCAATTTAGCTAAATTAAAATGCTTAATGTGTCTAAGCACAAAGATAGCTTGCCTAATATTTTCCAAGCTTCATCTTTTTTTCTTTCTTGAACTCTACCTCTCCTTAATTTTTTGCATTTAAATGATTGAGACTGGCACCTGACTCATTTTTATTGTATTGCCTTGCATGGAAAATTCCATTAATAGTGTTTAAACCTCCCTAGCATTTAGGGTGCAGATGAGAGTGACAGAGAGCTCCACAAGCAACAGCAGTAAAATCCGGGGTCTTGTAACCCCAGGTAATATCCATTCATTACTTTTACTAACTAGAGTAACAGAGAGCTGAAAGCCTTTAAACAATGTGTAGAAATTTGATTAAAGTGTCAGAAAACATGAGCCACAATGCTGAAATGACATTAGCACAGTTTTGCCAAACAGGGTAATGAGTAAGTAGACTGGCTTCAGAAGGTCCCAACTGTCTGATAAGTTTAAATAGTAAAAGTAGCATAGGAAGGTGTTCTGGAGTGTTGGAAGAAATATCTTTATAAGTCAGTAACAGAGTTTTGAAAGATAATCTAAAATTACACTCAAAGAGGTAATGTAGACATAATATTTTGTTTTGGTTCAGACTGTTTTAGGTTTCCTTATGAATCTGTTGAAGCTTTCTCAAAAGGAAGTCTATTAAAACAGGATTACACTATTTCAGCTATGTGATGATAAAAGTGTGGCAACATACAGTACAGTACAGAGTTGGGTGTTGTCGAAAGTAAGATGTGAACACGAGGTCATGTTGATGAATAAGTTTCCCTAAGAGCAGCATGCAAATGTTAACGAGGAGGGCCAAGATCAGGAAACCCTTAGGGATGCCACAGTAGAAAAGTTGCAGTAAATTAAATTAACCTTTGAAAACAACATGCAAAATCAGTTGGTGGGATAAACCTTAACATGCAGAAGTAATAGATTGTAGAAATTACTGTATATTGCCTTAGGCATCTCAGGACACTGAGGTCAAGTCAAACAACACTACTAAGGAATCCAAGTATAGTGTTGATGCTGAGATGAAGTAGCGGTTTGGACTGAAAAGATTCAAGCATGCTGAAAAAGATGACAAAAATTATGCAAAAGAAAAGTTCATTTTCTTTATTTGCCTAGAGGAATTTGCTGGAGTAGCAGGGGTTATGTATCGATAACACTAGACAGAATCATCACAAACAAAGCAGGCATCATTACAAGATAATCTCACATTACATACACTATCATTATTAAAGCTAGGATTTATTGATATCCAAATATGAAGAATTAGAGTACAGGCCAGCTTACTTTGGAGAGAAATCAGACTCTTACTCAGAGACATGCTAGGTTTCAATCTAGATTGCAGTCTTGAAGCCATCTTTAATTTAAATAAGTTAGATTAAATTAATTGCAGAGTTGGCAACAACAAGAATGGTTCCACTGCTAGGAAGGCACAAAAGTATGATGTCCAAGGGACCTGAGACCTTGGGGTCATCCAGATAGCTCTGCAGACTACCAGAAACTATCAGGCAGAAACCTGATTGCACAAGACTGGAACATTGGACATCACCATGTAGGACAGTGACTACACTGGCATACACAATATATTGGCATCTAGCACGTTGTATTTATACAAAGCACAAACATAGAAGGCTTAGGAATGAGAAGCACCAGCTATAATCAGTGGACATTAGAGCTGCATAAATCCACTTAACATGCACACGCATCGTCCCGGTACATAACGACGATTGGACGACGCCACAGCCATGTCACAGCCATGTGTGCATGCCCCACTATCATGCACCTCGACATACTACACATCAAATGAAAATTGAGAGTCTCATCTTTCCGATGATATAAACCATTTTGACACACAACAACCACAGCACTGGCACTAAATCCTTTTTTACAGAGAAGTAAATACTTTTAAGAGCTGACTTTTCCTACCTTTGACTACCTTTGAAGGCTCTCTGCAAGTCAAACATCAGTATTTCCGAGCAATATTGATCTCATTCTGTCCGTAAGGCTCAAGGGAATATAATCCAGTAAAACGATTAGGTCCAAAACACACAATAGATCCTCAAAGGGACAAAAACTCCAGAAAACGTTTCTTTACTTGAGACTAGCTCCGACATTTTTTTTCATTTCTATTGGTCATATCAGACGTAATTTGTTTCTGTCGGCAATAACCATGCTAAAGCATGTTACATGGAAGTGTTAGCTTCTGATTGACACCTAAGTTGGCCAATTACGAGGGGTCTGGGGGTGACTAACACCTCGTATAGCCAACGAGTGTCACAGATAGCTGAACGATGATGCACAACTCCAAACCCTGGTAGAATCTACCAGTTTGATTGGACGCTGTGAGTGACACGATATGTAACTCGCCATACCAACTTGTAAAACAAAACCGATCGGAGCTGCGCTGAAGCTGACATTTGTGCCAGTCTGCTGACTTGGTGCGTGGTTGTTTATTGTGATTTCACCTAGTTTTTTCGCATTTTAAATATGAATAAACGTACAGATAAACGTAAATACACTCTCGATTAAGTCAGAGAGGCATGTACGCGGTCACAGTGATCAATCGGACAATGGATATGTCTGAGGCAGAGAGTGACATGTGACACGCCCTTGTGCTTTCTGCCTGCTAGGGATTGCTACAATCAGTGGCACATGGAAAAACGCTGAGCTGTGTTGTAACAGTTTGTAAAAAATGTATATAGTTTGTGTGCATTTTATTAAAAAAAAGTAAAAAATAAAATATATATATATATTTTTAGCCCATAAGACTTGTTTTGACTATTTTTATATTGAAATGTTTATTTTTTATTGTTTTATTATGGAATATGAATTTCCATAACTAATAGAGTGACACTGTATGTAGATATAGATTCCTTTAGGTGTAAGCTTTCAGTAGAGCCCTCATTGATATCTGTGGGTTGAAGCATTCAAAAGTTATTACACTTTTTCCATACGTTCCAAAATGTGGATAATGGATAAACCATAGGTCCCTCTAAAAAGCACCTGGACATGCCCACATAAGAACTGGTGTAAAATGTCATTTTACAGGTATTCTGTTCAAATTTGAAATGTAAGTAGTCAACAAGTTATTCTGTTGGTACATAGTGTGTTTCTGTCCCCACCTACCTACTGCAGCTATAGAGGCCTTTATTTTCACAAAAAAACTTAGGCGAGAACAAAAAATTCATTTTTTCTGTGAGTTCTAATGTGCATAACTTTTGATCAGTCACACCTACAGTGATTCTGACTACTAAGGGTGAAACTAGAGAATGTTACCTTTACAAAGAGACCAAACATGTGTTTATACTCCAGATAGTTCAATAACAGCAATGATTCTAATTGGAGAGGTCAAATTACAAGCGATTTAGCAAAAATGACCCCGCTTGATAAGATAACCATACAAAAAACAAGATGGCTTCCAATTTAACCAAACAGTCAACTAGACAAAAACAAACAAGCCATGAAAAAGCTTGTAAATTTCCTGATGAGACTTGGTGTCCACTGATCATAAACTGGAAAATGTGCCTGAACCAATAAGATGACACTATACAAGAGAACCAACACATCTGCTAGGAAAGTGGATAGCCAGAGAGCCAGTAGTCCAAATGTAAAAAAAATATCCTTACATTGGATGTTTTTTGTACCTACGGTTAGGCCTGAGCTAGAAAACAAAACATTGTGTTTATAGTGTTTTTAAGCAGTGAACCACCAAAAAGACACTTGTACTTTCAATGCAAATATGAACCTAAAATTAAAATAAAAGGCAAAATTTAAAGAAAAAACACAAATAAAGATATGTTTCTAAACAAGTTGGGAAAGGATTAAAATGTGCCACAAAACTTACAAAATCCAATAACTCACCAAATATTCCTAACATGGTTTTAACTTAATCAATAGAACAATTAAGAAAATAATCAAGCTTACGCACAGAAGATGGAATTGTTTCTGTTTTTAGCTCTCCAGATGTTACACCAAGCACCCTTTTAGCTGTCACCCTTACTACTTCTGCTGTAGTTATCCAGCTATCTGGTAACTCTTCACTGCTATCCAATGCCTGTCTTACCTCTTCCCTGAACTCAACCTTGAAGTCTTCCATTTTCCACGTCCATCCTTTGAACCCAGCTTCAGGGGATGGACAAACCAGTGAGTTTCTTTGTGCCAGTCCCATTACCAGATAAATGGGGAGGGTACATCGGTAAGGGCATCCAATGTAAGCTGCAGATCAATATGTTGATTAATGTTATGTACTAGGAGTAAATGTATGATTTAGATGTGGTTTCATAATGGTATCATGTGAGACATTTGGCATGTTTAAGGGGTTAACTTACAAAATGTATTTCATTTCTTCAAAAATGAGCTGCGAATAATAGTTTGCTTAACAGATGGTCATAACCCGAAGAAGATGTTTAGTGTGTCCAATCCCATTGATGATACATTTCTAAAGTATTGAAATTTGCAGATAATTCTAAGACACAGTCTGTTTGTTCAAAATCAATGACTGTTACAGTCTTTTGTATCAGGTGATCAATGACACAAGAAGACAGCAAACACACTTGACATTAAACAGTCCTGTGATATTTTAAGCTCACATCATTGTCTCTGTTATTTACAACACGGAGAATGAGAATGTCAAGGCAAAACAAGATAAATAGCATGTTTTCATGTACAATACACTTGGTCAAATGCCTATTTTTGCAAAAAGCTTAAATGAATGAACAAAACTTATACTGGACTTTTTCAAGAAGGAAAATGTGTTATGGTATTTAGATGAAATAAGAACAAGCTAGTTCAAATAAGAGCACTGACTTTTAACAGTGCAGTTACATTTCATTAATGTCATCAGGCTACTGTAGTTTCCCAACATTACCTTGCCAATTGTCGATACAATACCATGCCATCTGCTTTACACTGTTAAGCCCAAATAACTCCTGGGCCAGTACTCTGTTGCCATCTAGTAAATGAAACACTGTAACATCATGCTGAATAAAAAATATATTTCTATGTTTTTTGCTGCTTTATGGTAACTCAAATATAGCTCATCAATATTAATAAGTGGGGCAAAGCCTCCAGCGAAAAACACATTGGCAAATGAAAAGCCATAAAGGTAGTGGAAAGAGAAAGTGATGCATGATATGGTACTGTATGGCCACACCACCATGATATGCCTGGTGAATTTGGTCATATGAAGATTCACTGTGGTGAGACAATAGCTGCGTAATAAAAAGGCAAAATAATTGTGTTCGAGTACAAGGACAGATGAGACATTAACCTTTGAACCACTGTTCAAAATGAGGTAACTGTCAATGTTCATGTCAGGAGAAATGTGGAAGTCACTAAGCCTTGTGATGTTGTAACCTACAATAACACAACAAATGCATTGCTCATGCGGATCAGGCACTGACATTCTACCTTCTCGTACAAGCCACCAAAAAAGATATAAGAAAAGTGTGCAAAGAAACATGCTTCTACTGTCCTGATTGCAACATTGGGCTCTACATTGGTGAATGTCTTAAAACATGTCACATGAAGAACATGCACTAAATCTGCATTGGTACAGTAGTGGACACTAAACTGAACTAGTTTCATGATTCTGTTATACATAATAACATTTCCTGGTGAAAAAAAAAATATTTTTCTGGAAGGATTCCTTAATTGCAACAGCAGACAGAACTATATTTGCTACAGAAATCCAAAGAGGATGAGCCCCATCTGAAGATTACTAAAATAAAGAAAGTAAACAGAAGCCTAATGAGATTATTATTATTATCTATAATTATTTTTGCAGTTATATGAGTGGATCAAATTATGTTTCTTTTCATAGGGATTCAGAAAACAGTCTCTACAGGGTTCACATTCACCACTGACATACATTTAAGGTCCCCCTACTGTTTTTTGACATTCATACATTATTTGATAATTCCTACCAGTGCAACCAATAGTCAACAGGGAGTAAAGATGAGGACTAAGAATCCAGTCCTGAATTGGAAATTTGTGTGTTTATTCTGCAACATTATTCTGAAATTTTCAGCGTCCAGGTGGAAATTTTCAAATCCAGTTACAGAGACTTTTGTCAAGTCTGTGATTATATTAATCGCAAAGTAAGATGAAACATCCCACTCACATTACAGGGACACAAATGAAAACTAGTAGAAGTGTAGATACCAAAATACATTTCCTCTCAATTTTGAACACATACTGTTATTAAATATGGAGGAAACATTTCAGATTATAAGAATAATATGTTGCTACTTGCAACTGACAAACCATCAGATATTTGCATGCCAGAAAACAATGCAAGCATATGTTCTGTAATCAATAAATGCTCAATAAATGTCTAAAGCTTTTGCCTTTAAACCTGTAGTCTGCCAATGTAAATACCACCTGCAACTTTCTATGTAACTTTTAATATGTTGTGTAAGCTGAAAGTGCTTCATTTGGAACTAAGTTTAGGTTATATGCTGTATTAGCAGTGTGGTCCAGTGGGTGATGAACAGAATTTTAAAGCTTAAGCCTTTTTTGTTCATTTGCAGATGGAAACTAAAGAGAGTGTTGAAAAATGGCTGGACCAAAGGCAGCTGGAAGCTTTTCTCAGCACCATTGTGATGTCCCATGTTCTTATCCCCATAGACCACTAGCAAGGCCAAAAGTCATAGTCATTCATAAGGAGACACTTTACCAATTGCGCAGATAGCCAATGTGGCATAGGATTTTTGCTCCAAGAATTGTCAAGCTGTCAAGTCTTAGGTCCTTAGGTGGTCTGTTCGTCCAAGGAAAAGCCTCTCTTTGGGGTTCTTGCTTTGACATTTCATTGGGTCAGGAGCTGACATTCCTGTCTGAGGTTAGTTTTATGGACTAACATTTTTTGTGAATAACAGTTTTGTTTGTAGAGGAAAAGGAGTAAAATGAACTTAGGAACTTTATTTTAAAACATTACTTTTTAAATAAAGCTAAAGTATTTCTTACTGTATAACAATAACCTTACATAGTAAATTTTGGGCAATTTCCTTTTTTCTGTGTATGCCCAGTCTATGTTTTCTTAGTCACAATGGCAGGAAGGGCCTCAAGGCATACACTCATGACATGTCTTTTGTTCACAAGTGATAATTTCATGGTCTTTCTTTGTTACATGAGCATGCAATAATTATAGAGGGTACAGTAGTTGATATGTGTCATAGATTAATTTGGAACTTGAACTTTATGCCTTCTTTGCACTTGAATAGTTCTGTGATGCTCAGGTTGCCCACAGTTTTAGCATCTCTTTGAACCTTAGTGGTTGATAGTCATGACCAGAATTGCTAGGGCAATGATGACACAAACAACAAGTTTGGTGTATCAAAAAGTGCATAGTGCATTTTATTCTAATGAATTATTGTCCATAGAAAAAGTACAGTTCCAGTTCTTCAAATAAATATCTAATACATAATCCAGCAAAACCAGGTGCTATCTGTGGGAGTTAAAATCAATTCATAAAGAAATAATCCAAACAGGAAGTAAAATCATCTCTTTCATTCTTCTGTGTCCCCTCTCTCTGTCTTCCAGTCTTGCCTCCCCTGCTCACCCATCAGGTCTCCACATGTTGGGAAAAGGTGCCAGTAAGCACAGCCCCCACTGAAGTGCTCATCAGAGCCTCCTCAGTCGATCACCATTGGGATGCTCCTTAGTCCTCCCACCTGTCTTCGGTGTGGAAGGACTCCAGGAGCATGCGATTTCTCCCGTTTCTACACATTGCTCAGCAATCCCTGGAACACTGTTCCCTACCTCCTCTCGCTGGGCCTTGCCACCTGTCCATCACACTGGCTCACACTCTAAATTTAATTTTATTTTAATTCTTTTCATTTTTATTACTATTTAATTTAATATTGTTTCTTTGTATCAGTATACTGCTGCTGGATTATGTGAATTTCCCCTTGGAATTAATAAAGTATCTATCTATCTATCTATCTATCTATCTATCTATCTATCTATCTATCTATCTATCTATCTATCTATCTATCTATCTATCTATCTATCTAAATCTTTACCCTGGTCTTTTCCAATCCACCTATTTCTTAATTTACTCATTTCCCGTTTTCTTTCTCTATCACAACTCTTTTTCCTTTCTCTACTATGGATTCTTTTATACCTTTGTGGGTCCAGGTGCTTTGCCTAATGACCTAAGGAGTGTCAATGAGGAACAGCTAAGCTGATCACACTTGCCCTCAACCAAGCAATCAGCTTGTTTCTTTCTTGACCACCCTGCGGCCACACAGCTTTCAAGCAGTGTGCCCCGAAACCCATCAGCATGAGCCACTCTATTTTTACTTAAAATCCACCATGGACCACCAACACAAAGCACTGCACGTACTATTTACAAATTTGGGCCCTGTCATTATGAGTTTTCTAAGGAATATTCTGTAGTTTAACAGGCCATAGAAATTCAAATCCAATTATGATCACTACCAGTAATGGTGCACTGACACTTGCTCAGAGGTTGATGCGCTCGCTGCTTTCTGAGCAGCTCTTCTTTTCTCCACCCTAGCGGCCCGCTTCTTCTCTTCTTTCGTCGGCATGTTTTCACATTAAAACTGATTAAGTCAGTGTATGTGTTGCAATTACTTAGTACGTTTTCTTTAATTTTTCACTTAAGCTGAAACTTAAGTCTTCAATTTGCCTCAAGAATGATTTAAGATATGAAGAGGTAGGGGAAGTGATGGCGAAAGAGGTAGAGATGAGCCGCTCTTCTGGCTGCTGGCAAAAGTTGATTCTACAATGAAATAAAATAAAAATAAAAAGAGGAATAACATTAGAGGTCAATCATCACCCCGAAAGTGGACAGTAGACGTCACATACTATATGTGTACCAAATTTCAGGTCAATAGTTCAAATGGTTTGCGAGCTACAGGTGATTTTAAATCCTGGACAGACAAACGGACAGCCATGACAGCAAATTATATATAAAGATGATTCACTTTTCCTAGGTTCTACACCTTCTTAATGAAACTGATAAGCTGAATTGAAAAGCAATAATAAATAATTATTATTAATATATTATTGTTTTGTGATTTATTTTATAGTTTATATTTAGTTTATAGGGTGGTACGGTGGTGCAGAGGGTAGCTGCTGCCTCTCAGTTAGGAAACCCGGTTCGCTTCCCAGGTCCTCCCTGCGGAGTTTGCATGTTCTCCCCATGTCTGTGTGGGTTTCCTCCGGGGGCTCCGGTTTCCTCCCACAGTCTAAAGACATGCAGGTTAGGTGCATTGGCGATCCTAAATTGTCCCTAAATAGTGTGCGCTTTGTGTGTGGGTGTGAGTGTGTGTGCCCTGCGGTGGGCTAGTGCCCTGCCCGGGGTTTGTTTCCTGCCTTGCCCCTGTGTTGGCTAGGATTGGCTCCCGCAGACCCCCGGACCCTGTATTAGGATATAGCTGGTCGGATAATGGATGGATGGATTCAGTTTATTAAAGCCGTATGTTGCTATGACATCTCTGTATAAGCTTTCTTTTGGTATTGTTAGAAAAGCTTGTTGGCAGGGGAGGTTGTCATGCCACTTTCATTTCTAAGTCAAATATCCTCACATAAACATTACTCTTCTTCCATTTGAAGCAGACTTTGAATTGACCTTTTTCTCCTTTTTTAAATAACCATTTATATTATACTCAGCTGAAAGCAGAGGAATCAGGGCTGCAAATGCACTTTTATATGCTGCACAGTAAAAACTCCATTCCAACTGTTTTAAAACCTCTGTCATTAAAACAAGCAATATTTACTATCCCTGTGTATGTGTTGGCCTTCCTTTTCCAAGTTAATAACTTCAGCTTTACATTTTAGACTGTTTTTCGATTTCTAGTTTTTGCTCATTTTATTTCTGTTTGGTAAATGATTTGAGAATGTAAAACCATGCCTGGCTCTAAGTTAATAGTTACAAATCATTCTTTTTTTTCATAAAAATAAATAAATAAATGAAACACATGATCCCATATCATACTTTCACAGAGAGAGCATAACGTCTCGTTACTGAGATAAGACACAGAATGATTATGTTGTTTGTACATCACAGCTGTTTGTAAAATAACTGCATGCATATTTTGTATCCAGGGTTCAGTGCACACTGGACTGCCATTAGCAAAGTAAGAGTAACATATTTCAAAGTGGTCAGACACTAGGCTTATCAGAGAACCTGATAAAAATTTCTAAGAAGAATTTACAAAACAAAATAACTTATGCATCCTTTTAGACAAATGATTTAAAGTGCAGCAGTGACTAAATCTGTGAGAATCCTTGTAAATTGGTTCATCCGTTATTTTGCATCCATTCTATCAACACATTTGGTAATTTCTTTTCCACTGATGAATCTACAATGAAATCATGCTGAATACTTATAATATAGTACATTACTGCTGGTTTGGTATCTTTATAAAACTTTGTTTAAAAACATGTTTAATGACATTTGTGTTCAAACTAATTTTAAAAATTGATTCCACTTGTGTACTTTGTTTCAATTAATATCTTATTGTGACTGCAGTTCTTAGAATTGTATTGTGTTGGATTTTCTTTTGTCTTTGTATATAGGGCGGAGTGGTGGCTCTAAGGCACTGGCAATCGGAAGGTTGCCAGTTCGAATCCCATAAAAGCCAAAAGTGACTCTACTTTGTTGAGCCCTTGAGCAAGGCTATTAACCTGCAATTGCTCCATACTGGGTATGAGGTTACTCTGCATCCAGCCCTGCAAGTAGGCCCTCCAACCTGCAGGGAAAACTTGGGGGTTGGTGGCAGAAATGGCACTCCAGCCATTGCAAAAAACCTCGCACTGGTTGCACTCCATCTGAACTTATGTGGTGCTGAGGTGTCACATGGCATGGCTACACTCGGGTCCCAATCTGGGATCTTGGTTTGTCATGTGGTGGGTGTGGCAATGTGATGTATCAGCATGTGCTCCTAACCTCTCTCTCTCTTTGTATATACTGTAAAAACGATATATAAAGCAGGCCAGTACATGATATACTATATGAATTAATGTTTACCATTTCCTAGCACTGCATTATCCTTGCACTTTTTTATCACCTCTTTTAAAAGAAATAGTATTCAGGACTGCATTACTCAGCGGAATAAAGTTAGTTTATAAAAAAAGGTATGACAGCTTGTATGTCTCTACTTATATAAACTGACACTGCACCAATAGCTTTCTTCTTTTTCATTAGTTGCAGTATATGAGCTACTATATATAAACATTCACAAAGCATGCTGTTTTAGTTTTAATGCTTTGTTTTTCAATGCAAATGTTTAATTTGCCTCTGAACTGTACTTCATTTCTGTTTCCTGTTCATAAGGATACATGCAATCCTTATATCTGCACGTAACCTTCTATTAACTCCCACTTAAAACACTTGCATACGTAAATGCTACCATTAAATACAGCTTCTACATGGGAAATGAGTAATTCACTCTTTAAAGAACATTTTAAAACTGAAGGTGATCCTCAAGCTGTCCAAGAAAGGGTTTGTAGTGCATGAACATTAAACAAAATCTATATTATATATGAATATAAGACAAATGGAACGGTATATCATATGTGGGGGTTTTCTCATACTGCTGAGTCAGTAGGTGCCAGACAATAAAAACTGAAGTGATTTCAAAGCATTCATAAATAAATCTCATGAACATTAAAGCACTGGATGGCTGTCACTAAAAAAATAATTAATCTCCAACAGGGATCAACATAGCACCATGATGTTATATTAGGAGATATCAGATAATATAATGTAATAATTATAATACTTTTATGCTTATATAGTACTTTTCTTACTACCCAATGTGATTTACATAGTGAGTGGGAAGTCAACCCAAAAACCACTAACGTGTACCATCCACCTGGATGATGCAACAACAGCCATTTTTGCTTTTACCAGTACTTTCACTAAACATTAGCTATTAGGTGGTGAAGTAGTGGGAAAGATTAGCCAGTTAGAGACATGGGATGATTAGGGGACAGAAAGACTAGGCTATGGAGGGCAATTTAGCCTCAACATCAGGATACACCCTGCTCTTTATGAAGGTTGCCCAGGGATCTTTTATGATCACACTAGCAAATACCCAAGGCTTCAGCGCAAGTACTGCCCTAAAAGTTTTATTAAGAAGAAAATTAAACCTTTTTAAACTCAGGGAAAATATACCAATAATTATTTGTTAAGGATCTCTTTGTATACCATATTTTGAGTTCGGCACTGCGGTTGTAATATGACTAAGCTGTGCACTGAGCTTACTCTTGAGCATGCAATGTACAGTTGGGCATGTGAAAAGCAATCTTGTCTCAAATCTCACAGCTTGGATTGCTGCTGTCATAATCGATTTGAGTTTCATGGTTTGTTTCAATTACGACAGTATTTGTAGGACTTGTGTTGAAGTGACATTCAGCATCTGTCAAGCATTGTAAGTATACAACCAGTTTCATCGATAACTTCACATCCAGCTTTTGAGAGTTTAAACATTCATAAACATCAAAGTGTCCACTACTGAAATCGTCACCTGTGAATCTAAGATGTTTAAGAGGCATTGGCGGTTGTCCAAAGGTGTAAAATATTTGGCCATTTCGTACACTTGAAAGCTTACAACCGAACAATTCAGCGGCAGCCATCAACTCACATGCAGATGCATAGGTGAAGGGCTTAAGCATTTCACTCTTATAGTGCTCCTGTGTAGTATAATTATCTCCTGCACCATCAGTCCAAACCTTGAACCTGTCCCAGTCATTTAATACATAAGACACAATGTTCCTCCGGATATCAAGAGTGAGCCTGATATGGCCGTGCAATATGTAACAAAGAGAATGGAAAAGGTAGGTGCCATCTCCGGCATGGAAACCACTCGATAAGTGACAGTTCTTTGATTGATGGTGATCACCTCGATAGACATGTTAATGCGGGTACGGTTGGAATGATAAAGGAAATGGGTACCTGAACAATGTAAAGTAAGTCTAAAATACCTACACAATAACTATAATCGTAATAAATGAACAGTAAAACAGCGGAGAAGCCGTGGATTAAATAAAAAGGCTGTAGTTATCAGCAGGGAGATGTGAATCCTGTGGCGAAGCAAGGAAGGGAATGTAGAGACTGGAGCGACGGACGGCCTTATATAGGAAGGCAGCCAACAACGGGGAGGCGTTGGGATGGGGGACCCAACGCCGCCTCACACGGTGACCGAGCTGCAGGCTATGGACGTATATATGTACGTAAGTAGGATTCAGTTAGTGTTGGGAACCCGTGTACCAAATTTCTTAAAGATGGGCCAATAAGTAACAAAGACTGTTGAAAAGTTCAATATGGCGGCCGACAGTGGCATCATACCACCGAAATAAGTACCAAATTTCAGCCTTCTACCTACATGGGAAGTTGGAGAATTAGTGACGTTGGAAAATTCAATATGGCGGCTGATAGTGGTGTCATACCACTGAAAAAAGTACGTACATTGGTTTCGGTTAGCACAGGGAAGCCGCCTACCAAATTTCGTGAAGATGGGGCCATGAATAAGAAAGTTCAACATGGCGGACGTTGTTGACCGTTATGACTGTTACGCATTGAATTTCTAAATGAAACCTGCTTAGCTTTTGTAAGTAACCTGTAAGGAATGAGCCTGCCCAATTTCAACCTTCTACCTACACGGGAAGTTGGAGAATTAGTGACATTAGAAACTTCAATATGGCGGCCGACAGTGGCATCATACCACTGAAATAAGTACGTACATTGGTTTTGGTTAGCGCAGAGAAGCCACCTACCAAATTTCATGAAGATGGGGCCATTAATAAGAAAGTTCAACATGGCGAACATTGTCAACCGTTATGACCGTTACGTGTAGAATTTCGAAATGAAACCTGCTTAACTTTTGTAAGTAAGCTGTAAGGAATGAGCCTGCCAAATTTCAGCCTTCTACCTACACGGGAAGTTGGAGAATTAGTGACATTTGGAAAATTAAATATGGCGGCCGACAGTGGCGTCATACCACCGAAATAAGTACGTACATCGGTTTTGGTTAGCGCAGGGAAGCCACCTACCAAATTTCGTGAAGATGGGGCCAGCCTTCTACCTACACGGAAAGTTGGAAAATTAATTATGTTGGAAAGTTCAATATGGCGGCCAACAGTGGCGTCGTACCATTGAAATAAGTATGTACATCGGTTTCGGTTAGCGCAGGGAAGTGCCTACCAAATTTCATGAAGAACTGGCCATAAATAAAGATTTAATGAACTTTAAGAAAGTTCAACATGGAGGACGTTTGTCGACCAGTTATGACCGTTACGTGTAGAATTTCGAAATGAAACCTGCTTAACTTTTGTTAAAAAAATTTCAGCCTTCTACCTACACGGGAAGTTGGAGAATTAGTGATGAGTCAGTGAGTCAGTCAGTCAGTCAGTGGGTCAGTCAGTCAGTCAGTGAGGGCTTTGCCTTTTATTAGTATAGATAGATTCAGGACCTCGGTTTTACATCTTACTTGAAGTATGGTGCCATTTTTACAGCACAGTGTCTTCATCATTTCACTGGGGCCATATCTGGACCTCAAGGTAAGCACCCCCTGCTGGCTTCACCAATACCTCTTGCAGCAGCAACCCAAGTTTTTCCTAGGTGGTCTCCCATTCATCCTGAACTTACTTACAGTAGCTTCAGGTGGATGACTTTTCTGAAGTGCATATTATGTGTGAAGGAATCAGCAAGATATTTCATTGTGCAGAGCATTTGGAGAAATGCCATTAAAGAATGAGTATAAGAAATGAGAGCTGTCCAAGCTCCAAAGTGAGTAGATTGGTTAGGCAAGTTGATGTTAGAATATGCTTTGGCCTTCCAGAATGACAAAGTTAGTAATGTAGGACTAGAGATGAAAAGACTGAAATTGTGGTTTATAATATTTTTGTGTGTAACATCTGAGTTACTCAGTGTTGCCTTGGTAAGAAAATGAAAAAGTGTAAAGGGAAAAACTAATTACAAATCATATGCTACAGAACATAATTTAAACATGCTCCATTTACTACAAAGCTATTGTTAGTACTGGAACCTTCTTTGTAATACAACAATCTTGTTTTTTTTCTTTCTGGTGTAGAAAAAACTAGAAATAATATGGTACCATCTGAGGAGGTTTGAAACCATGAGAAAAGGAGAAAGTTAAATATAATAGGTGGGTTGTTGTACCTGGATTTCTTGGTTGAAAGGCAAGTGGGCTAACCATCATACCACTGTTTCTCTGATGATAGATCAGAGTCTGGTATTTCTTATCACTCACTATACAGTATTTTGAAAGTGCAGCTCTCTTTTTTGACACTGCCTGAGCATTACTTTCATACTTTGGTGAAACTTTTAAGCAGAAAAAAATGCATTTAGACTAAATATCGTTAGTAATTTTAATTAGTTGTGAGATTTCAGTTAACTGTGGGATTACAATCACTTGCTTAAGCCTCAAGATCAGATGTTATGTTTCAAAAACCTGACTAATGGTGGGAAGTAATTGTGTACCAAATCTCTGTGAATAAACAACAAACAGACATTGTGTTTTACAGATATATTGGTTTTGAGTGCTGCATGGAAATAGTCTTTTCTCACTTTTCTCTTGCACATGTATCTTTTGCACAAGTATTTTTCCCAGAGGCAAATTTGGCTTTCGACAGAAGCGCTTTCAATAAATACATACATTCATACATAAACTAATAAATAAAGTTTAAAAGATAAACTGCACATAACGTTATTCATACAATAATAAATAATTTGGTGAAGAAATGATCTATAGTAAGTTAAACTTCACTGTTTAAATTAGAATCTGTTGTGGAATACCAAATCATGACTGACTTACTGAAATTGGCAGAAGCATTTTGTCTTTTTTTGTCATTTGGTTTCAATTTTGTAGTTTTATTCTGAAATAAAAGACAAAACAAATACATTCAGCAAAAAATGAACAGAGTACACATTAAAGCTCACTATGGTATGTGAAGCATTTGGTGTTTGCAAGTATTCAGCATTTGACCTAAACTTTCAACATTTGTTCTTTCATGCAAAAGTCTCACACAACACATATATAGATCTGCCATCCATATAAATCACACAATCGGAAACAGCTGCACAGTTGTATCACTTCTCTGCTCCATTTAAACCTAAGCAGCTATGCAAGGCTTCTGGTTACCTTACAACAGACATGAACCACCCCAACACCCTTCCCCCTTCTCTTCTGCTTGACTCACACTTTTTTTGGCAAGACTGGTTTGTCTGGAAATGTAGTCTTTGAACCAGTGGATAAAAATTGTAACCACATTTTGACTTTGACAAATTCTGTTTTGAACGAGTAGACATTTTTTATTCTCTCTGCCACAGAAAGAGTAAGTGTAGGGTAAATGTTGGGAATGCTTCTTTTCTCTGTGGACAGTGTGTCACAGAATATGAATATTATAAATTAGAATCTCATACTGTTTCCTGTTTCTCATTACATCATGCAGTGCCTTAATGCATACATTCTTTTTTACAAGATATATCACAATATTTAGTACAGTTTGTGGAAATCCAGATATTAGTCCAACAGCATCAGGTGCAAAACAGAAACTAACACTAGTTAGGATTTGTGGCAGGGCACATAGTACCATTTTGTTACTCATTTATACCAAGTCCACTAATCTAATATGCATGTCCCTTTTACGTGGAATGAAACAATAGTACCTAAAGTAAGTTTACAAGAACACGGATGAATATGTAAACTCCCTTAATATGTGAGGCAGCTGCTATAACCACTAAACCATTATGCAGTCCATGGGGTCCCAGCTGAGAAATCCTCTTTAACGTAGTAAAATATTTTGTAAATGTAATGCATAACCTAAAGAGATACCACTGGTTGACTGATGCTGACTTCCTGTTAGCAATCTCTTTTGTCTCATGGTTTTGAGAAGGGGAGAGTAACGATGAGACAAGAGGTGACAACTGTCTTTTGGAGGGACTTTTTCAATCCTGGAAAGCGGAATGGAATTTGCTATTATATATTGTGTAACCTTCTCTTTAGTCCACCTGGTGTCCTGGAAAATCTATCCCTGTAAAGCTTTCATGAAGCTTATATGCTCGACAGTTGTAACAGATTTAAGTTAGGAGAAAAATACTGTAGGCTGTGTTTTGAGACTGAATCTACAATGTTATACTCTGCCTAAACTACTACTGTCTAAACACAAACATACATAGCCACAATTTGCAGAAAACAAACAAAATGTAAATAACTAAAAGTAACTTGGAGTGGCAAACTTATAGTAACACTGAAAAAAGAAGAAAGTCAGACTAGTTTCGTTAGGCAATAGCTGAATTTTGACAATATGTCATCCATTAGGGGTTTTAAACACCATCAGAATTGTGCTTCATCTACTCAAGACTTTTGTTCCAGATTTTCCTAAGCCATCTGTGCCAAGTTGTGTCTCTTGCAAACCATCTTGAATATACTGCTTCATAGTTTAAATCATAGTCACAAAGCACTCATTTTTACTATTAAGGTGAAACAACTTTTATTATTTAATTGTAAAGACCTACAATCCTACTTAGCCTTCTGTTTTTAAGATTATAGATGTCCCATTTCCTGTTTCAGTAGAATATGGCCTTTCATCTGGTAATATGATGATGAGTATTCACTTTACAGTATGTCTTTTATTATGAATACAAAATGGAAGACTTTATACAAGACAGGACACTGACCTACAGGAAGCAAGATTTAGGGGTTTATGTTTAAACAACATTTTCATCATTTAAGCAATGTGTAAAGGGCAAATAAAATGTTTGGTTATGTAATAAAAAAATCATGTTGAATAAAAATTAGATAATGTTAGGCTTAGAGTTTTTAACAGACTAATGAGACCACACTGTGTGCAATTCTGGTCACCATGCTACAAGAAAGAAATAGCAGCAACTGAAAATGTACAAAGGAGAGCAACCAAGTGCATTACAGGACTTAAGGACATATTCTTTTCTGACAGGCTCAGAAAATTAAAATCTGTTTAGTCTTGAGCAGAGGAGACTACGTGGGGACCTAATCCAGGTCTACAAAATTCTCTTAACGGAGAATCTCGTGCACAAGGACACCAGTGGAAATTAAGGGAACATACAATGAGGACTGAAGCTGGGTAACGTTTATTTACTCAAGTTGTACGAATCTAAAACAAACTACTGAGATGTGTAGTTGAAGCAGAAACATTCACAACCTTTAAGAAGTAATAAGATATTGGAAAAGCTTAGCTATTGGCTAAACAAAGAAGATTGATGGACTGGATGGTCTCTCGTTTGTCACATTTCTTATTATGATCTCGTTTTCTGTTTCCTCCCTATTAAATATGTATGCAATGCTGTTCTTAGGTTACTGCTAATGCTAAAGGTATTTAAGTGTCTAGATTCAAAAATTAATCTTCTGTGTAAAACATATGCCTTAACATTTTGATAGTTTAAGTAGATGCATAATAAAAAAACATTGCTTCCACTTCTATTCTGGCAGCCTGAAAAGAAAAGGATAAAACCATTGTTTTCCAAGATCTACCATTTATGAACCAGGCTACGTAATGCTGAGGCTTCTGTGCTAGTTCAGCTGATATTAGTTCTCAGTAGAAGAGAAACACAGACTGTAATCTAAGGGTAATGCTTTGACCTGAGCCTTGTTTCCAGCAAGCTCATTTACTGCCATTCTTTGACTGACTGATTTTAAATACAAATCCCTGCCTTTGAAGTTTATATTGTTCTTTGATAAGTGCTTAAATATCAAATGAACCACTCAGACACTCCCAGCTACAACAGCATTTTCTTCAGTGTCAGTTTATTTAAATTCATATTACCAACCATTCAATGCAGCAAGAACTACCTACCCACATACAATGATATTAGACCTTGGCTGTAATTCTGGACTCCTGCCTACTTTACCTTTACTAAAACACTTCTAAAATATAAAGGTTTAAGGGACTTTATAAAGATTTCTGAAGGTGAAATATGATTTCTACTTAACAATGGATGTAAGCAGATGTATATTAACAAAAATAAGTAATAGTAGCTTGGTTTTGGTATAAATTTGCCAATTTCACTAGATGTCTAGGAGACTGCTTAATTGTTAAAGTTGAATGGTAAATAAAATAATACTACTCTCGACATGGTAAAAAATAAATTACATTTATTGAGCATGGGAAAGGTGCTATATAAATAAAATTTATTATTATTATTATTATTATTATTATTATTATTATTATTATTATTATTATTATTATTATTATTATTGTGAAAGAATAAAACCAAAAGGGTATTTTAAAGAAGTGAATGTAGCAGCACAAAATGATGAAAGTTAGTTATTGTATTTTTAATGTAAGTTTAGTATTTTCTAGAATTAAAACTCTTTAGACGTAAACTGTACTTGTTTCGCATTTATTGATGTGGAAATAAATGTAATAATACTTTACAAATACTTTTTTTTTGCAGTTTCACTAATAAAAATTCCATCAGGCTCACAAGTTTTCTTTGTCTGTACCACATAACCGAACCACATACGAGTTTTCTATTTTAAAATATTAAACTCTATTTTACTTTCAAATGAGAAAAGCTATGACTTCCTTATATAAATTTGAGATTTCTCTATATACTATTATAGTTCCAGTACTTTCACAAACAATATACAGTTGTGCTTGAAAGTTTGTGAACCCTTTAGAATTTTCTATATTTCTGCATAAATATGACCTAAAACATCATCAGATTTTGAGACAAAAATATTATACTTGGTCATTTATTAATTAAAGAAAATGATTGAATCTATACTAATAAAAGGCAAAGCCCTCACTGACTCACTGACTGACTGACTGACTGACTCATCACTAATTCTCCAAGTTCCCGCGTGGGTAGAAGGCTGAAATTTGGCAGGCTCATTCGTTACAGCCTACTTACAAAAGTTGGGCAGGTTTCATTTCGAAATTCTATGCGTAATGGTCATAACTGGAAGATATTTTTCTCCATTTACTGTATTGGAGTTGAGCTCGAAAGCTGTGGGTGGCGGAGTTTCATGTGACATCATCACGCCTCCCACGTAATCATGTGAACTAACTGTCAACGCAGTGCGTAGAAAACCAGAAAGACCTCCAAAAAGCGCTGAAGAAAACATGCATTATATAATTGAGAAGGCAGCGAAACAATAAGAAGCGAGTAAGTGACATATACTACCATATTCATGAGCGCTGCTACTTCGGAAAGAAAGCAAGGTGTAAACCTAAACTTTAAATTAAGTTCATAGACAGGCTGCCGCTGGCGCTTCTCATGCCCATGGGTAATGCGGGATACAAGTTTAATGAGAGGACGCAGGATATAAACGAGTTTTGATCACTTTGTAACTAAGTTAAAATTGCAGGTGAAGGGGTGTGCTTATGCAAATTCCAAGAGACTGTGTTTGTGGGGGATTGACAGTTAAGGCGGGCGGGGGAGTCACGTCATCATCTTCCCTCCCATTTACCTCATTTCGCTCTGAGTTGAGCTCCGGCTAACGCCGTCTTTTCGAAGCAACTTTGTCACACTGCCACCAAATACTCACAGAAAAATCCACAAGTTAATACACACGCTGTCTCTAGAGTTTCTCCACACTGAATCCTCCAGGCACTACTTACAAAAGGTTACATTGACAAGCGTGTTACATTATTTTTAAAATCTTTCCTTTTCTTAGCACAAGCACAGCTGAGAAGCTTCGATGCATGTGCTCCATAACGCTGCTAAAAATAATGCATTTAATCACACTTTAGATTACAAGCAAAGGAGAGCTTTTGTCAATGCATGATTTCCTGGTACACCGATTACATTGATCAGCGCATCCCGATTCATTTTATCCTCGCACCACCTTGGTTTGAGAAGAAGTATGAAAAAATATGAGGTTAACACAGAAAACAGATCACCAATTCAAGCTTTATGAATAATCGATTCGCCATCAATAATTGTTTTGGTAAAGCCATACTCAGTGTAATCCTCCTTCCATTTTATAATTTTTCCGCCACAAGCCATGATTAAATGAACGGTAAAAAAGTAAGAGCGAAGTGAGGGTGACTTATTTAGGCAGGCATATATATGACAGCAACACTCAAGACAATGTCAATCATGTTACGTTACTATTAAAATGTTTCCTTTTCTTTTTCATTACTTCTTTAACACACTACTTCTCCGCTGCGAGGCACGGGTATTTTGCTATATATATATATATATCGGATATATATGAATGACCTCACGCTGACATGAACGTGTCTGCAAAACTGGGGTCTCCTGCCCAGCAAAAGTCGAGCACTGACAGTGACCATTCACAGCACTTTTCATTTTTCATCCTCCCCTGCAGCCCAGACAAGTGCAAACACGGGACTCCTTTTCTACACAGCTGCAAAATAATATTAAGGCACTTTCTTGTGCACAGGTCGTCAGCTCTTATGAAGACACAAGGAGTGGAAGACTGACAGTGCCATCACAGCCGATTAATGGCAGGGATGTCTCACTAGTCTACACAAGACCCACCACGACTGTCCCCAAACGGCGATCATATCGTCAGCGAACACAACTCTCTATACTATATAAAAGAAAAAGGCAACTTTCCTTTACACCTTTTTTCCTTTTATCCCAAACCATAGCCTTTCTCTCTTAACGCTGCAGAGGACACAAAACTAATTTTCTTTAATTGCTGGTAATGCCGGTAAGGCACATTACTAGAGGCAGAAATTTGAACGTTCACATAGAAAATGTAATTTCTATACCACAGCCGTCATGTAGCGCCTTTCAAAAGGGATCTACTACCTAGAGATGATCCATATACATTTTAGCTGCTGTTAGTACTACTTACCTGTTGTGTTGCACAGTCTTTAAAATGTAGTTTACCCGCAACCACTCCAGTAGTGCTCAATGTACCTGTACTTCTTAAAACGTTAATGTTTTACTGTTTAATAACTTATAGACTATATTTTATTATTTTTCCCTTGCACTCAGTGACCAAAGCTATACACACACATATTGACACATACATATATGTACACATATATATACCTGTGTGTATGTTTGTATGTATGTGTATATATATATATATACACACACACACACACCTATCTACATTATATATATATACACACACACACACACACACATACATACATACACACAGACACATATATATAATTTGTGTGTGTGTATATATGCATGTGTGTATATATCATGTAGATAAGTATGCATATATATATATATATATATATATATATATATGTGTATATGTAGATATGTATATAGATATGTATATATGTATATAGAAGTGATGATATGTATGTGTATATATATGTATATATGTATGTATATATATATATATCTTGTCACACTTGGGTCACAGATTTGCACAGAGATACTCGGGATCGTGGAAAAAAAGAAGGAATTTTATTCAAGCACTGCAAACAAACATTTGACACTTCAAACTTGCTCCTTGACAAAGATGGCTGTTTCGTCTTTCAATTAAAGGTTACATGAGTTTCTTCTTCTTGAATGTAAACGGCCAGGAGCAGAGGCAGTCTGAGAGAGAGAGAGAAAGCAAAAGAAATCAATACCAAATCTGACAGGTGCTGCGCGGCTTTTTAAGTCGGCGGAGTACCGCGTGAGGCTTGTATCGCTAGCGTTATAGTGCAAGGTTAATGAGCAATGCGAGGGTAGCCTGTGTTTCGGGCTCTGTGGTTTTCCCAGGGGCGTCCGTATCTTCTTGGGGTGCGATCAACCCTCCAGCTCACACCCTCCCCCTCAGCTTTATTCACATTCGTGTGAATCAAGCGACTCTCTGTACCAAGTTCATGTTCATGTAGTCATGATAATACGTCTGCGTTGACGTGTTCAGAACCTGGTCGATGCTTAACTGTGAAACTATAAGGTTGTAAGGGTGAAACCATCTCATTAGACGAGAGTTTGTATCTTTCTGTCGGTACAACCACTGGAGTGGAGCATGATCAGTTACCAAAGTGAAGTTTCGTCCCCACAAGTAATATCGAAGTGCCTCCACAGCCCACCTGATTGCCAAGCATTCTTTCTCAATTGTAGAATAATTACGCTCTCTAGGTAATAATTTCCTACTTAAATATGTGATTGGATGTTCCTCTCCATCAAAAATCTGAGACAACACTGCGCCCACACCAAATGCACTTGTCTGTTTGCAAGATAAAATCTTTTGTGAAATCCGGGTTTCTGAGAACCGGGTAAGAAGACAATGCTTTTTTTAAATCGCTGAAGGAACGTTCGCAATTTTCTGTCCATACGATAGGTCGGTTCTTCTTGCCTCTAGTAAGTTCTGTAAGGGGAGCGGCTCTATGTGCAAAATTTGGGATGAATCTTCTGTAGTAACCAGCAAGCCCGAGAAAGGCCGTACCTGCTTCTGTGTCCCAGGTCTCGGATAAGCAAGCATTTCTTCTATTTTCCTTAATTGTGGCCTAAGTAGACCCTTGCCCATTGAATAACCTAAGTAATGAGTTTCGACATGCCCAGTTTACATTTTTTTGGGTTAGCAGTAAGGCCAGCCTGTTTCAAGCTTCCCAAGAACGGCTTGAAGCCGCTCTAAGTGTGTTTGCCAATCATTGCTGAAAATCACGACATCGTCAAGATATGCCCCAGCATATTCAGAGTGAGGACGAGAATCTGGTCCATCATGCGTTGAAAAGTCAGAGGTGCCCCGTGAAGACCAAATGGGAGTCTTGTAAATTCATAGAGTCCGTCAGGAGTCGCAAATGCCGTTTTCTCACAACTGCTAGCCTCTAAAGGCACTTGCCAATAGCCTTTCGTCAGATCTAGCGTGGAGATATAGCTCGCCTGACCCAGTTTTTCCAACAGTTCATCGACACGGGGCATGGGATAAGCATCGAATTTAGAGACCTTATTCAAGCGTCTGAAATCGATACAGAACCGAACCAACCGTCTTGCTTTGGGACTAATACGACTGGGCTGCACCAGTCACTTCTACTTTCACGAATTACACCCAGTGCCAGCATCTTTTTTACCTCTTCGCACAATATTCCGCGCTTCCGGTATCCGAAATGGCCGCATCTGTACGCGAACTTCAGGTTCAGTGGTAATTTTATGTTTTGTAATGTTAGTCTTGCCTGGTAAATCCGAAAAGACATCAGTGTTCCGTTCTATCAAAGATAACAGTTCTGTCTTTTGTGTGTCAGTAAGATCGTTACCAATGGTAACATCGGTCTGAGAAACAGCAGCCAAGGAAGTGTTAACCTCTTGTCGGTCGTGCCATTCCTTCAAGAGGTTAATGTGTAAAATCTGGAATGGTTTGCGCCGGCCCGGTATTCTAACCTTGTAATTTACCGGACTCCACGCTCCTCAATAATGGCGGGCCCTGCCATTTAGCTAAGAATTTGTGTGGATCCGAGGGAACCAGTACCAAAACACGATCGCCAGGTTTGAATTCACGGAGCTTACTGTGCCTATCGTAAAGACGCTTCTGAGTTTCCTGTTCTCGTTGTTAGTGTTCCACAGCAATAGCAGAAAGCATAGAAATCCTGTCTTGCAACGAAATTAGTCGATCTGCAAAGTTTCGACCTTGAGCTGCTCTCTCGTTTCCTATCCATTCCTCACGTACCACATCCAGGATGCCTCGCGCCTGCCTGCGAATAACAACTCGAAGGGACTCAAGCCAGTAGATGCCTGTGGTGATTCTCACATACAAAACAAAAGGTAGGACAGTGTTCCATGTTGTGGGATCATTATGAGCAACTCGCCTGATCATCTGTTTCAATGTTTTGTTAAATCGCTCGGTTAAACCATCCATTTGAGGATGGTAAACAGTAGTACTCAATTTCTTAATAGCAAAGCTGTCACACAATTGTTTCATCACGCAAGAAGTGAAAGGTGTGCCTTGATCAGTTAAGATTTCTCTAGGGATACCAATACGAGTAAAAGTTTCACATAGTGCTTTGGCTACAGCCGAAGAGTTGGCCTTTTTCAGCGCAATCATTTCTGGATATCGTGTCGCATAATCAACCAACACCAGCAAATATTGGTACCCATCCTTAGTCTTAGGTAAAGGTCCCACAATATCTAATCCCACACGCTGAAAGGGAACTTCCAATATGGGCATAGGACAAAGGGGAGCCCGAGGAGGCTTATAAGCAGAGACGATCTGGCAGTCTGGACATGAAGTACAAAACCGTTCAACATCTTTTCCCATATTTAGCCAATAAAATCGTTTTGATAATTGGTCTCTAGTTTTGTCGGCACCGAGGTGCCCCCCCAAGATGTGTGAGTGTGCCAGATGCAAAACAGTTTCTCTATGTGCTTCAGGTACCACCAGTTGTTCAATAAATTCCCCCTCCAAATGATCTGAGATCACTCTGAAAAGGCAACCGTCCTTTTCTATAAAGTGTGGGGTTTTCACACCCCCGGAATTACGCTCTTGGTAATAAGAGTCATTAGCAGGGTGAGCCTGTTTAAATGCATATTCTAATGAGCTATCAGTATGCTGCAAACGCACAAAATCTGATTGTTCGTTAACACTCGGTTTGTGTTCGGAGACGTTTGCAATCTGGGAAGATGTAGAAGGAGCAGCCCATTCTGGAAGATTGTCGGGGGTGACCTCCTCCGTCTCGCTGGAGAGATCGGGTTCAATTTCTAAGTCGGGATTTAAATTTTCACCGGCCGCTACCAGTTCTTCGTCTTGGTTTTCTTCTTCCCCCCCACTAAGTTCTATATTGGACTGATCTACTGGTCCCTGACATTTATTAATCAGTTTAGGAAAAAGGGCATTTCTCCGTCCTATGAGTAATGGCCATGGGCAGGAATCTGACACTGCAGTCCAGACTTTAAAATGACGACCCCTGTAAGTTAAAGGAAGAAGTAATGTTTGATAAACTTTAACATCACCATGTACACATCTTATTTTTACAGTCTCACAGTCTCTAAGGAATCTTTCATCAAGACAGTCTCGTCTCACAATACAAAGTTCACTCCCCGAATCTATCAATGCTGAGATTTCTCTGCCCCCCAATTTAACTGGAACAAATAATCCATCCTTTCCTTCCGGCGAACATGTAATATTCGAACAACAAACCTCGGCCAGTCCAACTTCCATCGACTGAGCTGGAGACAGACGACATTCTCTTGCCAAATGACCGAGTTGATTACACCGGAAACATCGACGGTCGGCGCCGCTGCCAAAATATCCTCTGCGACGTCCTCGTACAGCTGGTGCAGCTTCACCAGAAACTGGCATCTCTGTTACGACCGGGTTCCCCAGAGGCCTACCTGACCCCATTTGATTTTCCTTTCCACCAGGTTGTCGATGTTGCTGTCGCAGAGCGATGTCGCAGATGTCCAGAGCGCTCGTTCCCTGTTTGCGAAGAATTGGCAAATCCACCATCACCGCTTTTCCTCCAAGTTGCTTGTGAACCTTCCAGTCGTCCTGACATAATCGTTAACGACTCAATATCATGACGTAGAAATTCATCTCGAATAACTGTTGGTATACCGTTCAACAGTATATTCATTACCACTTTCTCTGACTCGCTCCATCTCACTTCCTCAAACCAGCAGGTCACTTTATGTATCAAATCTTGAATTTGCGCACAGATCAGGCCATCCATATTCAGCTTCCAGCTGTTTAATTCGAACCCTTTTGCCAAAAAAGTCTTAGTTTTACGTAAAACCACTTGGTCTTTCAGGAACTCATAATCGCCAAGCTTGTCTCTGGGCACATTACGTAAAGAGTAAAGAGCATCTCCAGATAAAAAGGGCGTGATTATAACGGCCCACTGTCGTCTGTCCCATCCCAGCATGGTTGCGACTTGTTCAAAGGCTATCAAGAACATCTCCGGGTCATCGTTAGGGCCCATTTTCGTTAGTATATTCTTCGCATTTTCAGGTAGAGGTGGTAAAGGGATGTACGGTTGACGGTTAACAATTGGAACATTCGGATCACGAATATGTCGTTGATTTCCCACAACAGGAATCGTAGGGATGTCATCTTCCGAATCAGCTGGGAGTGGAATACTTTGAGCCAATTGGTATAAATAATCTTCAGCATCCATCTGTGCAACCACTCCTGGTACCACTTGCCACACTTGGGTCACAGATTTGCACAGAGATACTCGGGATCGTGGAAAAAAAGAAGGAATTTTATTCAAGCACTGCAAACAAACATTTGACACTTCAAACTTGCTCCTTGACAAAGATGGCTGTTTCGTCTTTCAATTAAAGGTTACATGAGTTTCTTCTTCTTCGAATGTAAATGCGTCAGGAGCAGAGGCAGTCTGAGAGAGAGAGAAAAGCAAAAGAAATCAATACCAAATCTGACAGGTGCTGCGCACGGCTTTTTAAGTCGGTGGAGTACCGCACAAGGCTTGTATCGCGCGTTATAGTGCAAGGTTAATGAGCAATGCGAGGGTAGTCTGTGTTTCGGGCTCTGTGGTTTTCCCAGGGGCGTCCGTATCTTCTTGGGGTGCGATCAGCCCTTCAGCTCACAATATATATATATATATATATATATATAGTGAACGATAGGGGGCGCTCTCGCTCCCTTGAACCCCTGTCCACGACTCCAGACACAAGGTAAAAGTCCAAATGTTGACTTTATTTTTCTTCCACAGTGCACAAAGCACACTCTCCTCCACAATACTCATATAAATCACTAATACTAATCACAAATACACAAATAACCAATCATCCAGCTCCCAGACGCGTTGCCACACTTCCACCCAGCTCAGCTCGCCGTCTGTGAGCTGCCACAGTCCTTTTATATCTCCTGACCCGGAAGTGTTTCTGCCCAATAGTCCACAAGTCCTTATTCCTTCCGGGTCAGGGTAAATAGTCCTTTTTCAACCCGGAAGTCCGTTGCTCTTCCTGTGACGAACCTCTGGGTGACAGGGCACGAAGAAGCCCTCGGTCCTCCCTGCAGCTCCCTCCTGTGGCCCCCACGGCATCCAGCAGGGCTTTGCATAAAAACTCCAATGTCCATGATGCCCTGCTGGTCTTCTGGGGACCTCCACGCTGCAAGGAGGGCTCCACCTGGCGGCTTGGGGGTATTGGCCGGGATAAATGGCCGGCCATCCTTCACAGTATTCCCCCCCAGCGACGAATTATTATTCGGAGCGGCCTGCCCCGAGAGGGAAGTCTTCCTCCAAGAGGACGTCCTGGTTGAGCCTTGATTAAAACGAACATCTTGGTCCCTGGAGAACCTAAGGGGAATATTATTCCAAATCGACATCTTGTCCCTCTACCTCCAAGGACAGTTCCGCCAAATATGGCCCAACCTTCGGCATCCTCTATTCCTCCTGGGAGCCCGGCCGGGGACCACAGTATATATATATAGATATAGATATGAGAACAACACTCATATCAATAACAAAACAATTACATTAACAATCATGTTACGTTATTTTTAAAATTTTTCCTTTTCTTTTTCATACCTTCTTTAACACACTACTTCTCTGCTGCGAAGCGCGGGTATTCTGCTAGTATTACATATTTGTGAACCTTTGCTTTCAGTATCTGGTGTGGCTCCCCTTTGCAGCAATAACTGCAACTAAACATTTTCAGTAACTTTTGATTATTCCTGCACACTGGCTTGAAGGAATTTTAGCCCATTCCTCTGTACAGAACAGCTTCAACTCTGGGATGTTAGTGGGTTTCCTCACATTAACTGCTCGCTTCAGGTCCTTCCACAACATTTCGATTGGATTAAGGTCAAAACTTTGACTTGGCCATTCCAAAATATTAACTTTATTCTTGTTTAACCATTCTTTGGTAGAATGACTTGTGTGCTTAGGGTTGTTGTCTTGCTGCCTGACCCACCTTCTCTTGAGATTCAGTTCATTGACAGATGTCCTGACATTTTCCTTTAGAATTCTCAGATATAATTCAGAATTCATTTTTCCATCAATGAAGGCAAGCCATCCTGGCCCAGATGCAGCAAAACAGGCCCAAACCATGATACTACCACCACCATGTTTCACAGATGGGATAAGGTTCTTATGCTGGAATGCAGTGTTTTCCTTTCTCCAAACATAACGCTTTTCATTTAAACCAAAAAGTTCTATTTTGGTCTCATCCGTCCACCAAAACATTCTTCCAATAGCCTTCTGGTTTGTCCATGGAATCTTTAGCAAACTGCAGATGAGCAGCAATGTTTTTTTTTTGGAGAGCAGTGGGTTTCTCCTTGCAACCCTGCCATCCACACCATTGTTGTTCAGTGTTCTCCTGATGGTGGACTCATGAACATGAACATTAGCCAATGTGAGAGAGGCCTTCAGTTGCTTAGAAGTTACCCTGGGGTCCTTTGTGACTCGCCGACTATTACATGTCTTGCTCTTGGAGTGATCTTTGTTGGTCAACCACTCCTGGGGAGGGTAACAATGGTCTTGAATTTCCTCCATTTGCACACAATCTGTCTGACTGTGGATTGGTGGAGTCCAAACTCTTTAGACATGGTTTTGTAACCTTTTCCAGCCTGATGAGCATCAACAACTCTTTTTCTGTGGTCCTCAGAAATCTCCTGTGTTCATCCCATGATACACTTCTACAAACGTGTTGTGAAGAGCAGACTTTGATAGATCCCTGTTCTTTAAATAACACAGGGTGCCCACTCACACCTGATTGTCATCCCATTGATTGAAAACACCTGACTCTAATATCACCTTCAAACTAACTGCTAATCCTAGAGGTTTACATACTTTTGCCACTCACAAATATGTCATATTCGATCATTTTTATAATATGTTTGTCTCATTTGTTTAACTGGTTTCTCTTTATCTACTTTTAGGACTTAAATGAAAATTTGATGATGTTTTAGGTCATATTTATGCAGAAATATAGAAAATTCTAAAGGGTTCACAAACTTTCAAGCACAACTGTATTTCTTTTTATTCTTCTCCCTAATTTCCTAACACAGTAATTTGTGCCATTATATATGTCTTTTTCAAGTGACACTAATGAGGAAAATGTGTCCAGAAATCAAAGCCTCAGCCATGAATGGGTAAGTGGAAGACAAAAAAAGAATCAAGCTCTGAAACTTGAACAAAAAATGTTACAACATGTTTTTTTGAAGGTTACAGATGTCAGGCATCAGGATCAAGGACCAGTGGAACATTAAGAAGAAGAAATCTCCATAAGTGTAAAATTAATAGATTTTATTGTTCGAAAATACCAAAAATAAATAAATGTAGTTGTAAAAGCATTCTAAGTACACTTATTCAAAATCAAGTGATCAATAAATAGTCAATAAATGTTTCTGCTTAAGATCCCAATGAAAGTCCAAGTCTAATACACTGTCATGTATGTCTACAAAATAAAAGGATATTTAAAATCTGGAGAGATTAGAAAATAAAATGTTCTGCTAATTATTAAAAGCAAGGTTATACTCTTCTACAATAACAACAACAACATTTATTTATATAGCACATTTTCATACAAACAGTAGCTCAAAGTGCTTTACATATTAAAGAATAGAAAAATGAAAGACACAATTATAAAACAAAATAAATCAACATTAACATCGAATAAGAGTAAGGTTCAATGGCCAGGGGGGACAGAAAAACAAAAACTCCAGACGGCTGGAGAAAAAATAAAATCTGTAGGGATTCCAGACCATGAGACCGCCCAGTCCCTCTGGTCATTCTACCTAACATAAATGAAACAGTCCTCTTTGGATTTAGGGTTCTCACGGAAGGGCTTGATGATGATGATGGTCACGTAGACTTCTTCCTTTTAATCCGTCCATCATTGTTGGAGCATCATGAAGCTTTGAGTAGGTGGAGGTGGCGCAGGCCACCACCACAAAGAAACCGGAAAAAGAAACAGAAAAGAGAGTAGGGGTCAGTACGATTTTAGAGCCACCATGAATAGTTATTATGATGAATTGAACATACAGAGTATCAGGATTAAGTTAAATTACGATTAAAATGAAGTTATAAAAAGGCCATGTTAAAGTAATGTGTTTTCAGCAGTGTTTTAAAGTGCTCTACTGTATCAGCCTGGCGAATTCCTATTGGCAGGCTATTCCAGATTTTAGGTGCATAACAGCAGAAGGCCGCCTCACCACTTCTTTTAAGTTTTGTTCTTGGAATTCTAAGGAGACACTCATTTGAGGATCTGAGGTTACGATTTGGAATATAAGGTGTCAGACATTCCGATATATAAGATGGGGTGAGATTATTTAAGGCTTTATAAACCATAAGCAGAATTTTAAAGTCAATCTGAATGACACAGGTAACCAGTGTAGTGACATTAAAACTGGAGAAATGTGTTCTGATTTTCTTTTCCTAGTTAGGATTCTAGCAGCTGCATTCTGCACTAGTTGCAAACGATTTATATCTTTTTGGGTAGTCCTGAGAGGAGTGCATTACAGTAATCTAGTCGACTGAAAACAAACGCTGAACTAATTTCTCAGCATCTTTCAGTGATATAAGAGGTCTAACTTTACTTATGTTTCTTAAGTGAAAAATGCTGTCCTAATGATCTGATTAATATGTGATTTAAAATTCAGATTACAGTCAACAATCACCCCTAAGCTTTTACCTCCGTCTTGACTTTTAATCCTAATGTATCCAGTTTATTTCTAATAGCCTCATTGTATCCATTATTGCTGATCACTAAAATTTCAGTTTTCTTTATTTAACTTGAGAAAATTACTATTCATCCATTCTGAGGTACTAGTCAGACATTGTGTTAGTGAATCAATAGAATCAGGGTCATCAGGTGCTATTGATAAGTACAGCTGTGTGTCATCAGCATAGCTGTGGTAGCTCACGTTGTGCCCTGAGATAATCTGACCTAACGGAAGCATGTAGATTGAGAATAACAGCGGACCCAGGATAGAGCCTTGTGGAACACCATATTGGATATCATGTGTCTTCGAGTTGTAATTCCCACAACTAACAAAAATTTTCTCCCTGTCAGGTAGGATTCAAACCAATTTAAGACACTGCCAGAGAGGCCCACCCATTGACTAAGGCGATTTCTAAGAATGTTGTGATCAATGGTGTCAAATGCAGCACTCAGATCTAAGAGGATGAGAACAGATAAATGGCCTCTGTCTGCATTTACCCGCAAGTCATTTACTACTTTAACGAGTGCAGTTTCTGTGCTGTGATTTGTTCTAAAACCTGACTGAAATTTATCAAGAATAGCATGTTTATTTAGGTGGTCATTTAACTGCATAATGACTGCCTTCTCAGAACTTTACTTAAGAAGGCAGGTTAGAGATGGGTCTAAAATTTTCAAGAGCTGAGGGTCAAGATTATGTTTCTTAAGTAGGGGTTTAACTACAGCAGTCTTAAGACAGTCTGGGAAGACCCCAGTATCTAGTGACGAATTTACTATGTCAAGAACATTATCAATTAGCACGCCTGATACTTCTTTGAAAAACCTTGTTGGTATCGGGTCAAGGACAGGTGGAGGGTTTTAATTGAGAGATTATTTTTTTAAATCAGGTAAATCTATCCTAGTGAAAGAGTTTAATTTGTTTATAACAGGATGTTGGGGTTTAGGGGATCCTTAGTGTTGGGGAGATATACTATGTTATTTCTAATATCATTAATTTTTGATTGAAAATACAGCGACAGCCTCACAGGTTTCACTGGAAGCACTTAGGAGGCATTCCTTTGAGCTACCTGGGTTTAGTAGGCGATCAATTGTTGAAAATAAGACTCTGGGATTACTAGCATTGTTATTTATAATCTTGAGAAATAGCAGCGTCTCTCAAGACGGACAGTGTTATTGTATTCTGTTATTTTGACTTTTAATATTTCGTGGTGGATAGTAAGTTTAGTCTTCCTCCATTGACGCTCAGCTCTACGGCATGTTCTCTTTAAATCAGACACTCTTTGGGTCTTCCATGGTATAACAATGCTAGAAGATTTTTTCACTGTCTTTTCAGGTGCAACTATGTCAACAGCAGCTCTCACTTTAGAATTAAATCTTTCCACCTTACTATTTACATTGTCCTCGCTATTATAGCTGGCACTATAAACGGACTGATTGCTTAAAATGTTTGTAAGTTTTAAAGCTGCTGCGAATCAAAGAAGCGTTTTTAACAATATGCTTCTCATGAGTGTTTTTATCATTATTTCTATATTAAAAAGTATAAGAAAATGGTCTGATAGACCAATATCAATGATCTGTTTTATATCAACTTTCAGTCCTTTAGTAATCACTAAGTCTAATGTATGACCTGCTTTATGTGTAGGCTGATTTATGAGTTGTCTCAAATCAAAAGAATCCAGGAGGTTCATAAATTCTTTTACTTTTAGATCACACTGATTATCTATATGAAAATTAAAGTCGCCAACTATTAGGAGTGTGTCATAGTTAGTAATTAAAATTGACATTAAGTCAGAGAATTCCTCAAAAACGCGCTTATATTTAGGAGGTCTATACACGGATAGTACTAGAACTTGAGAATCTCCATGAATAACAACGGCGAGATACTCAAAGGACTTGAACTTACCAAAACTGACATCTTTACATTTTAATCGGCTCGAGTAAATGTTAGCCAATCCGCCCCTTTTCCCTGGCGGTTTGCATGAGTAAAACTGTAATCCGGAGGCAGATTCGATTAAAACTGCGCGCATCTGAATTCAAGCCATGTTTCATTTAGTGCAATAAGATCTATTTTTTATCACTAATAAGATCGTTGATAAAAACGTTTTGTTAGTTAAAGCTCTAACATTTAATAGTGCCATATTTAATGTTTCGGAGGTGCAGAGATGAGTACTATGTGCGTATTGTTATTTGGAATAGGAACTAAATTATTATTATTAGCGCTCTGTGTATTTTTGTTTAATCTGTGATCTGTTTTATAGTTTTAATACATTGTTCCTCTAAAATAGTGATTTTAATTAGATTATTGGAGTTTATGCCGTATTTCCTAGGTTTTCTACGTGCATTGAGATTGCTTATTACAGTATTAATGGTGTGCACTTTAACGGAAGACTCTATTAAACATTCATCATGTCCTGGCACAGCAGTATTATTTCGGAAGGGGTTAAGAGCAGAGATAGATAGTCAAGAAAAACGAATTACCTTCGATATGTTTTCGGAGAGGACCCGGCGCGAAACTGTTCGGATGCAGGCCATCACGCTTGAAGAGACGCGCCTTTCCAAAAGAGATTCCAATTGTTGATGAAACCGACATCCTTCTTCTTGCAGAAACCCTGTAGCCAGTTGTTCAATCCTAGCAGACGACTGTAGTACTCGTTGGATTGTCTGACGAGAGGTAGTGGACCAAACGAAGATCTTTGCCGATGGGGTCCTCTCCTTCGTGTCTCTAATCAAAGCTGCAGAAGTCAGCCTTCAGGATTTCTGATTGTCGGTGCCTTATATCGTTTACGCGGCATGCAAGACGATTGATCCAACTGCCCTCTCCTTGTGTTTCTCGTAGACTGCTGGCGACGCTTTCATTACATCTCGGACACGAGCACCGGAAAACAAGAAACAAACGATTTTGCATTAGGGCATGCGACATTAAGGTTTCTAACGATAGAATCACCTACCACTAATACATCACCAGGTGCTGAAGGCGAAATGGGGACGCGTAGAGGGTCAAACCGGTTCTGAGATAAAATGCTCGCCTGTGCCGATGGAGGTGCTCTGGCCTTGAACCCCCGCCTGCATAGCTGAAATCCACCGAGGTCAGCAGCGCGCGCTCCTACGAGCGCGGGGTGAGGTCGGCACAACGCGGGGTTGATGTTTCGCCGGTTCCAGATGGCAAGGACGGTTTATCCAACAGCCGGGCCTTCAGATTTCTCAGGTATTTCCGTCGGGACAGGAGTTTCTGAATCTGTTCATCAAGTGCTTGGAGTTCCTCAACTCGATTTCAACGCGAGTTACCCCACTGTCGGCCATTTTCTGCTTCGTGCCCTAGGAGAAATGAGAGAGAGAGTTAGAGTTCATTTTAAGTTCTTAGGACTGGATGTCCACTTCATATTTGTAAGGGGTATAGCACATTCAGGAAAACTGAGAATAAAGCTTCTGTACCAGCCCACCAACCCAAGAATGTAATGCAGCTTTAGGTAGTTGGAGGAGTTTAATTTTTGATCACAACTATCTCCTCCACCTGTGGCATGAATATCCTTAAAAACTATGAGTGAATCTCTCAGTAGGCGTGGGTTCGATTTCCATCACTGTCATCATGTGTGACGGTGCGTGTTCTGCCCATGCTCCCATCCCCTTGCTTTGTTTGGTGTCCTCATTGTCCAGCTCATCCAGTTAAATTATCGGCGGGATGGATTCAAGAGGCCCTGAAAGAGAAATGGGAGCATGGAGAAGAACTCTCATCGTCACAGAGCCATTAATACTACTGAAGCAGTCTAATATCTGAATGCACTAAAGTCATATTATACAGTATCCATAACCAAAAGTCCTATCCAAGAAGAAACTGCTGTAAGATGTAATAAAATGAAAATATTGCAGCGATCCCGGTGAATAACAACTGGAGAACTCAAAGCTGTTGTTACAGGGTAGAATTGGCATTGCTAGATTTGAGCACAAGTTTTATGTTTAGTTTGCACTTGTAGAACGGAACACTTTTTATATGTATGTTTTATAGGGAGTAGAGCACTATTTTATATATATTTTGATTACTGGATTTGTGTGGCAACATTATTCTGTTTGTTTGCTATTGTTTTTCTTTTTTTTCCTTGTTTTCTCACACCAATCTTCTACAACTGGACACTTACGTGTAAACGTTTTCATTGACTGTTTGATCCATCTCCAGTGCATCCAGAAAGTATTCACAGCACATCACATTTTCCGCATTTTGTTATGTTACAGCCTTATTCCAAAATGGATTAAATTCATTTTTTTCCTCTGAATTCTACACACAACACCCCATAATGACAACGTGAAAAGTTTAATTTTTGATTT